>NC_063196.1:22365104-22452604 GCF_017589495.1 Alosa alosa
AGGAGGATGAGGAGAGGAAGAGAGGAGGATGAGGAGAGGAAGAGAGGAGGATAGTAGGAGAGGAGGATGAGGAGAGGAAGAGAGGAGGATAGTAGGAGAGGAGGATGAGGAGAGGAAGAGAGGAGGATAGTAGGAGAGGAGGATAGAGGAGGATGAGTAGTGGAGGGGACGTATGTATGCAAAGGGAAGGGTGAACAAGGACAGAGGAAAAAGAAAGAGGACGAATCAATGTGAGTAGAATGATTAGCACAAGTAATGTTTAGCCACTAAGCACCATTGCCAATGAACAGTCACTAATGAAAGGGTTCGTACAAGCTGAAAGACATGGAAAGAGATCTAAAGGAGAGCTAGACTTTGACTAGTATTATGATTACTTCATCTAAAAAATGGAAACCATTGAAAAGCAATTGAAAATGTTCCATCTGTTTCACCAGTTGACAACAAGGCTCCTAAAGTCATTAGGGGTAATCCTCTACTACACACTGAATAAGCCAACAGAGTTTATATAATGACAAGCATGGGCAATTCTGTACATGAACGGTCATGCCAAAGGAGCCAGTTGAGCGTGAGTGAGAGTGAGATTTCTTTGTGTGTTTTCATGTGTGTGTGTGGGCGTCAGGGTGTGCCCTGTGTGTGTGCTCTGGTGTGTGCTTATCATGAGGAACAACAGAGTGTGAAATGCAGAGGAAGGGAGTGGAGGAGCCAATCATTTGATATATCAACATTAACCAACCAGTCCCACTGATATATCAACATCAACCAACCAGTCCCACTGATATATCAACACCAACCAAACAGTCCCACTGATATATCAACACCAACCAACCAGTCCCACTGAAATATCAACACTAACCAACCAGTCCCACTGATATATCAACACCAACCAGTCCCACTGACATATCAACATAACCAACCAGTCCCACTGATATATCAACACCAACCAACCAGTCCCACTGATATATCAACACCAACCAACCAGTCCTACTGATATATCAACCAGGGGCGATTCTAACCAGTCCCACTGATATATCAACATAACCAACCAGTCCCATTGATATATCAACACCAACAAGCCTACTGCACGAAAACAACAGCGTTGAACTTTTACAACACTATAGGCTAAGTTAAAAGATGGGTTACACATATGGACGTTTCAAGCTTTTCAAAAGTGCATGTGTTTGTCATGTCGGGGGCTTCCCCAGGAGGTTTTTTGAAATTCTGTCTACTTAACACACCATTCTAACGCAGATTGGGAGGGACAGAAATACTTTTAGCTTACATAACAAGCAGCTGGCTCATGTGACGTGAAAATTGGCTACCTTATGCTTATCACTACACTGCCCAACATGGAGACATATCTCTCGTTAACAATCAGAAAACATAACATAGGATATTATTTGTGTGAATGGGTTAGCACAAACTTAGCTTTTGGTGAACAGAGATGCAGATCACTGATTAATTTCTTTGCGCAACAGCCCATGTTCTGCGTTCACTCCAGTGAGACAAGTGAAATAGTTTTCATAGTTTTGAAATGTTTTTAAAGCCGTTTCATTGCCAGGCTATTTACTACGAATTTTACCTGCTATGCCTTCTGTTTTCATGGACAGTTACAGGAATCTACGTCATTCGTTTATCGTTGCTTCAATCCAACCCACATTATCTCCAGAGTTTGTAAGTTTGTCAGTCAGTTTCAGCCTCTCCTCTAGCTCCACTACTACACCCTTTGGGATTTATTAAGTTTTGTTACATTTTGTTACACTTTAGAAGAGAAGACACAGGGGGCCTCTGCATCGATGTCATTGTAGAGCAGTGCGATGTGCTCAATTATGTAGGCTAGCTCCAGAGTAGGCTAATGACTGACGCCGCAAATACGGACACGTTTATTATTATTGATTAGTGCTGGGCGGTATACCAGTTCACACCGTATACCGGTGTATATTTTCGTTATGATATGAATTTTTATTATACCGCCATACCGGTGTATTTTATTACGTTTGGAACGCGCGTTTTCACACGCACACATGGTGCCACTGCGAGGCATAGTGAGGGTAAACACAAAACACCTTAAGTTTTTCCCCTGAAGTATGACCCTTAAGGCTTAATTTCTCCTTAGGTAGGGGGTTTATTTAAGGGTGTTGCACAGAATACCTTAAATTGTTTCTTTAGTTAAGGAAAAACTTTAAGGGATACTGCATTGAAAGGGATTTACCATCACAAAAATTCTATTGAGATTGTTCAACAGCTTAGCTGGCTAGTACTGTAGGTCATGTCGTTAGTTAGCAACCCACCGAACACAGTGAAGTTTAATGTTCTTATCATTCATCTCATCTTAAGAATATTTGCTGAAATTTTCCAGGTAGCAGTAAAACATGTTATAGACATGCACTGAGCAATACTAGCTGGCTAATTAGAAATAATCCTGACTGTCATCAGTGCACCAAAACAAACGTTTTTGTTAATGTTTTGCCTAGCGAACCGAACCGAAGCTCATGGCAGGCTAACAAGACATCCACATCCACATGAAGTTAACGTTAGCCTACCACTAACGTCATGTAAACCACACAATAACATTAAGGCATGTTTCTGATAGGCCTATTTGACAGAGTAAGCATATTAGCAGAGAGGTTTTATTTTAAATGGTATAATTTTCAAAAAAGTATAATTATTGCAAGTTGCACTACTTTTTGTATTGGTTTTATACAACATGTTTGTGAAATTTGCACAGTAAAAGTTCTGTATTTTGACTGTAATTGTCTTTGCATTCTGATTAGATTCTTCATTAGAATCATGAGTGGCTCTTTGTAAACAGCATCATTTTCTGGGGCCATGCAAAACTGCATTAGCCTACCACTAGTGTGGAGTTATTCTACATCATGACAGTAAAATAGACCATCCTTAGTCAATGTACTGCAGCAATTCCTCTCTCAACCTGTAGAAAATGCTGTGAACATCTGATTATGCATGAAAAAAAAAAAAAACCGAAACCGTAAGAATTTTGAAAAATACTGTGATATACATTTTTGGTCATACCGCCCAGCACTATTATTGATTATCATTATTATTATTAGGAGGCCCCTCATTGGTCGAGGCCCCTGGGCTGAAGCCCAGGTAAGCCCCTGCATTAAGGCGCCAGTGCCAACCAACCAGTCCCACTGATATATCAACACCAACCAGACCCACTGATATATCAACACCAACCAACCAGTCCCACTGGCACACCATAACCCATCCATTCATCGATTATTCATTCATCCATTCACTATTCATTCATTCATTCATTTATCTATTCATTGAGGGGTCCACAACCCTCACTAAGAACTGTCTCTTTCTCCAAGTCAATTCAAATGACTTTGTTGGCATGACAAACAGGGCACTTGGATTGCCCAAAACAACCGTAAGAAATATAATGAACAAGAAATTCAACTTACATAAGATGAACACCCTCCTCTCTCTCTCTCTCACACACACACACACACACACACACACACACACACACACACACACACACACACACACACACACACACACACACACACACACACACACACAGATACATACACACACATAGAGACAGAGAGGATGAGAGAGAGATGACAAAAGCCGGAAAAAGTATGAATAAAGGGCTTGTTGCATAAGTGCCTAGCTGCACTGGGGCATTTGATTTGACTAGTGAAAGTCTTCCAGTGCACTGGGGCACAGAAGAGCATGCTGCCACCTTAACAACACCCACAGTGATGACTGAGAATGCCATAGTGGAGACTGACATCAGGTATCATTCAGAGAGTGCGATTGAGAGACACACACACACACACACACACACACACACACACACACACACTCATCTCTGGCTACTTGAGCCCCTTGAGCTGCTTCTGTGTGTCCAAGTGTTTGTGTCTTTGTACTCAGGGGGGTCACTATATTATGCAGAGGGAATTGCATTTACATAACACTCTACTAGCATACCCTCTGGTGCCAGCATCCGTTTTGGACCCTCACACCACACACACCACACACACACACACACACTAGGATGTTTCCTCCCATTCAAACCTGTCCTGTGTGTGTGTGTGTGTGTGTGTGTGTGTGTGTGTGTCTGAAAGTGTGTGTGTGTGTGTATATGTCTGAATGTGTGTGTGTGTGTGTGTGTGTGTGTGTGTGTGTGTGTGTGCCCAGTAGCTTTGGGCAGGGAGGGAACACAGTGTTCTGTAGGCTCACACTCATGAAGCGCATCTCCAGAGATAGGCTCGGCCTTTCACACACTCCCAGGTACACACATTTGCCGTCTCATCCACTAACAAAAATACTACATGTAGCTAATAATAACATCTAACAATAATAACATCAACTGGTGTCTTTTCTATTCATTCTATTGTTATATTATGTGAATATTTGAATTAATTTCTGTGTGTACTAGAATTTGTATATTTTCATGTTAGATATCTTTTTCGAAAGATACTTCTTCCACTGTGCTCCTGTTTTCTTGAGGCGATCTTCAGACGGGCATCGAAACGTCTTTAAGGAGCATGTTTAGACGCGCATTGAAATGTCTTTAAGGAGCATGTTCAGACGGGCATTGAAACGTCTTTAAGGAGCACGTTCAGACAGGCATTGAAACGTCTTTAAGGAGCACGTTTAGACGCGCATTGAAACGTCTTTAAGGAGCACGTTCAGACGGGCATCGAAACGTCTTTAAGGAGCACGTTCAGACGGGCATCGAAACGTCTTTAAGGAGCATGTTCAAACGGGCATCGAAACGTCTTTAAGGAGCACGTTTAGACGCGCATTGAAACGTCTTTAAGGAGCATGTTTAGACGCGCATTGAAATGTCTTTAGGGAGCACATTTTGAAGCACATCCAAACCTTTTTCTGTTTATCAGAATGATGGTTTTTGGGAAAGTTGCATTCTGAGTGAAGTGTTCTCTCTGCCGTGATGTTTAAACTGAGAGATGCTTGTCTCGCACGTTTCTGCAAAACATGACATTCTCCATTCTGTTCATGTTTTAGTTTTAAATCAGTGAGGACAAAAACGCTTTATAGCATCAGTCCCAGGATGCAATACCCTCGACTGTGTCACTGACAGATAGCTGTTGTTAGAAGATACACAACTGTTTATAAATGACTCGTAAAGGATTTGTTGATTCATGTAACAAGCTGCTCGGTCATGTTTTTGTAAAGATGCTTGGTCATGTCTTCGTAAAGCTGCTTGGTCATGTCTTTGTAAAGCTGCTTGGTCATGTTTTTGTAAAGATGCTTGGTCATGTCTTTGTAAAGCATCCTAAGACCTCAGGAGAACCCGAGCAAATCATTTCACTGGAGCGTTATGCAACGTAACATCTCTGAGTCTCGTCTCGCCTCGCACGGCTGACCTCACAACCTCTCACAGGAGTGCACTGGACTAGCTGGACATAACAACTGCACAGGAGTGCGCCAGACTAGCTGGACATAACAACCGCACGGGAGTGCGCTAGACTAGCTGGACATAACAACCGCACAGGAGTGCGCTAGACTAGCTGGACATAACAACTGCGCGCGCTAGACTGCAATTTACACTGAGAAGGGCAATGAGTGCTCCATAGGCGAGAGAGAGAAGGAGAGAGTGAGAGAGAGACTGCAGGCTGCTCTGAGTTCCTGGATGGAGTCAGATCATATTAATAATAGATTTGTCCTCCAACTGAAGGAAACAGGAGACCCAATGAAAGGTGCCAGAGAAAGGTCTAAAAATACAGTGTACTGTTCCACGGAAACTTGCTTTCTCTTTCTCCCTCAATCACACACATATACACACACACACACACACACACACACACACACACACACACACACACACACACACACACACACACACAAACAAACACACACACACACACACACACACATGCAGCATCAAAAGCATTCTAATATCTATCTGCGCAGACAATGCAAATCATTTTACCACTATCACCACGACCCACACACAAGCACTATGTCTCAAGTGAGTAGCTGTGTGAATGGTGCCCTGACTAAAGGGGTGCTAATTTCAATTTCAATTTCAATTTCAATTTAATTGTACTGATAGAGCGGCAAAACATTACACATGTCTCATGGCGCTTTACAGAGTGTTAGACAATCAGCGAAAAGAAAAGAAAAGAAGGCCCATGGACTAATCATCTGTGAGATGCTTGAGTAAGGCCCTTGGGATGGCCGGGGGCTAGACAAGATGAAGATGATGATGATGATGATGATGAAGCTGATGAACGAGAAGATAGATGGATAGATAGATGAATAGATTGATTGATGGGTGGATGGACATATAGATGGATTGATTATGATGATTGTTATTGTTACTGTTATGATGATGATGATAATGAGGCTGTTGATGAAGAGGAGTATGATGTCTGCTTGAGGCTGACACTCAGCCAAAATTTGGTCAAATATGCGCCTGCAGCCGAGGGCCCAAATCTGGTCTAATAAGCGCTGCAGCCGAGGGCCGCTGGCCTGACCTCACTGGTCATCTGTATTCGGGCCCCATCCACGCTCACACCTCTCACACGATGGATGAGAGCACTCATCTCACAGTGCTGTGTCAGAAACCCCAAGTCCAGCCTCCAGCCGTATGAGAGGCAGAAGTAGAGAAGGAGGGAGAGAGGGGAGGGAGGGAGCTGAGAAGTCAGGGCTGCAAGCCAACTTCTTAAGATTTCAGAGTAAGAAACCTTTCCACACACACACACACACACACACACACACACACACACCTGTGTCAGAAACCCCAAGTCCAGCCTCCAGCCGTATGAGAGGCAGAAGTAGAGAAGGAGGGAGAGAGGGAGGGAGGGAGCTGAGAAGTCAGGGCTGCAAGCCAACTTCTTAAGATTTCAGAGTAAGAAACCTTTCCACACACACACACACACACACACACGCACACACACACACGCACACACTTTGTATAATGCTTTTATTCCTAAATGTAGATTTGAACTGCACTCTTGAATTCATTCTAATTATAACCTCTTTTCATTAAGGGGGACAGTGGGGGTGCTAACACAAAGCGCAATTAACTGCCCCAGATTCCCAGCCCGGCAGAAAAAAAAAATTCAAACGATTTTGGGTGGCATTGCTGCCCGTCTGGCACTGATAGCGGAGCCGGTGGCAGCTCGTGCAAAACAACTGAGAACAGAGACGGGGGGCGGGAAGATCCCCGCCCATAAGATATCCGGTGTAAGGTTAGTCAGGGAGAAAAGGAATGCAACGTCTTGCGCAAAATTCCTCCTTCTTCAACTGTCACTCAGACTAGACAGAACCGCGGACCTGCTCACGGATATTCATGAAAGAAAAAACTTCTACGCTAACAGGTATGTTTGGTTCATTGTTATAGCCTACTGCTGGGAGCGCAAAGCTGCCTGATCTACAAACTTTCTCCTCAGTTTAAACCCCCCTTGATCCGCTTTTGCGACTTTTCTTTGGCGTTTCCTCTCTCGGGGGGTAAGGGGGAGGGCGCGAGGCGTTGGCAGCCTTGAAATTGACCAGCCCCAGGTGTGATTGCGCCGTTAGCCTCTTAAACTGTGACCCGATTCCAGGACCACAGTCTTATCTATGCAAATGTCGCTTGATAAGGACTGTGCGCTCATATATTCCGACTCGACCCGAGTCGCCCTTTCTACCTCGCCTCACACGGGAGGAGCAGCAGAACTAGTCTAGCGCTGCTATTTTGGGGAAATAGATAGAGCCTGAGTAAGCAAGAATGAGGACCACGGCTGAACTGAAAGGTTGGTGTGATTCTTTCGGAACCTTTTAGATTAGCTATTTTCAGTGAAAATTGCCAACTGCCCACTGATGTTTTTTTTCTTAGAGAGTCAGATAGATGTTTGTATGAGATGGCATTAGAGCATCATAAGGCTTTAAACTAGCAAAAAAAAAACATGAATATGCACATTTGCGTGTATGTGTATCGCTAATCATGTTCAGATCTAAAAAAAAACAAAAAAAACACGAATACTTTTTGGGAGAAGTTGAAGCCGTCCTGGTTTCGTGCGGACAGCTGGCACAATGGAAACTTGGAAAGCGCGTCGGAGCCAACAGCTGCTGGAAATCACGGGCAGGTTTAGCTAGCTACCTCGAAGGCTTTGTGTATGTTTGAAGTAAAAGCTTAAAAACTATGTCTGGGTGAATGAAACAAGAAGGATCAACATTATATTCGCAGGGATGTGTAGGCCTATGTTACTGCCTCTACCTAATTAGAAGGCTAGCCCATTAGGTATGGCGTTGCATAACAGCGACTATGTGGGACTCCGTAGTCATAAATAGAACGGCAGTAGCCTACTTGGGGCCATCCGGCTCTCCACATATCCCTCATTTCAATAAAAAATGAGCGCAGTGGAGAAGGATCAAAGAGGGTAGGCGTGTATTGCCCAAAAGCCAGCAGTTATCCTGGGCCCACCGACAGCCTTTGTCGTGCGTGGCGAGAATTAATTGAAGACTTTGTACTTTTCCAGGACCGGCTTATTTTTCTTGGCACCCGTCTCCAAATGCGAGTGACTCCCTACTCCTGACATTTGTGCATCACCCCGGGGTGCTTGCGTCACCCGACTCAGTTTTCTCTTTTTTGGGGTCAGCAGGAAAGAGCGCTGATGTGAGCTGTTATACAGTACCTTGTGCAGGCTTTTGTAGATCACCTGTAGCTGTAGTGTGTGTGTGTTACATCTAATCAATTGGGCTACTGTTGGGCTTTCCAATGAAGGGAAGAGATTATTGGTTAATTTGAAAGTTGTCTGTAGGTGTCATGATAAACGTGCATGGAAACTGTCATTTACGCAATGTAGTCAACCCACAAATTGCACAGTAAGAACACATAGTTCAGCTCAGCTGGTGCATGAGAAGAGATGTTTTTTTTCTGGCTCGCTGACGCATACCCCCCTCCTCAGAGAGCATCAGCTTCTGATTCGCTCCTATGCTCGACAGGGGACAGCGCTTGAATGGCCGCCGATTGAAACACAGAACACTCCCACTCACGGGTAGTATGTACGTCACGTTACCCCCCTGACAAAGTCAACGCAGAAGCCTAATTAGCATGCGTTGTCGCCGCCCCCGTGTGCATATAAACTTGGAGACGCACAACTAGAGTTCAGTTAGAGCTATTGAATAGTTTGGGAAGCCATCCAGCTGTGGAAAACTACAGCCATGACAATCAGCACAGACAGTGGAGCTCCCGAAATTACTTACTCCAAAACGCGAGGAGTGGTGGCAGTCTTTAGCGGTAGGCATCATTTGACTCGCGTCAGGGAATACACTTTAGACGCTTCGACTTCTGAAAAGCTGTGGGAATTAATTCATCATAATTAACACTTTTTGCTCTCTTTTGCTCTTGTCTTTTCTTTCATTCAGCTTTTATGAAACAGAGAAGAATGGGGCTAAACGATTTCATTCAGAAGCTTGCCGCAAACTCCTATGCATGCAAGCAGTAAGTAGGCTATCATCTAAGCTCACTCAAATGTTTTTCTCTACAATTTGCATAAGAGATGCTTCAAAGAAATCCCACAGAGTTCTTGTACTGTACTTCTGCACTTTTAACAAGATGTACACACTTCTCAGTGATTCTGTCAGTGGCAGTGTTATCATGTGATTACTGAACTCCTGAGGTCTTAATGTGGTTGTAATCTGCTTCTCCACAGCCCAGAGGTGCAGTCCATGCTAAACCTGACCCCCCCTCAGGATCCAGAACTCATGAACAGCAACCCCTCCCCTCCAGTAAGTAAAGCACCATGCTCATCTCATAAGAGTGTCATGTCTTTTGCGTCTATGTTTATGTGAGTATGCATGTGTGTGTGTCTCTGTGAAAGAGAGAAAGAAAGATGTCTTTAGTTATCTTTGGTTATGCAAGTGTGTGTGTGTGGGGTTGATGATGCTGTGGTCTAAGAGTATGTCTCTCTCTCTCTCTCTCTCTCTCTCTCTCTCTCTCTCTCTCTCTCTCTCTCTCTCTCTCTCTCTCTCTCTCCTGCAGCCCAGTCCCTCGCAGCAGATTAACCTGGGCCCCTCGTCTAATCCCACTGCCAAGCCCTCGGACTTCAACTTCCTCAAGGTCATCGGCAAGGGCAGCTTCGGCAAGGTCCTGCTAGCGCGACACCGCAGCGATGACAAGTTCTACGCTGTCAAAGTCCTGCAGAAGAAGGCCATCCTGAAGAAGAAAGAGGTACTGCAGATTAATGACCTTTAGTAAACACACCGGCCTTTTACTACGTCAGTGATGAATGTATAGCAACATAAAGAAGAACGTATAGTATAGACCCTTTCAACAATAAAAACAAATACAATGCTTGAACGTTCTATTTGGTTCCCAATCTACTTTCTCTGCATTAAGATAACATATGGAATGTTAAAAAGGAAGTCTTGTGGGGCCAACTATCATGCTGATAATGGAACTCTCTTGAAAGGGTCCATTATCAGCATCATAGTTGGCCCCACAAGACTTCCTTTTTAACATTCCATATGTTATCTTAATGCAGAGGAAGTAGATTAGGACCCAAATAGAACGTTCAAGCATTGTTTTTGTTTTTATTGTTGAAAGGGTCTATAGCAACTGACTAGTTGCACACCAGATGCCCTTTTTATTCAGAAAGATTGAGCAGGTTTTTGTGGCAGTTTATAAAGAGGGGACCAGTCAGTGATGCATGTTTTAAAACAGCGCTTATTTTATTCCCTTTCCAATCCAAACTATTGCACCATACGCTGACAATGTAAACAGTGGGGTACGCAGGGTGAAGGGGATGTGTAGTGAGTGACTGGCATTGATTTCTTTAGCTTTGACCCCTGTATACAAGCATCTGACCCTCAACCTGTGTGTGTGTGTTTCAGGAGAAGCACATTATGTCAGAACGGAATGTCCTCCTGAAGAATGTGAAGCACCCGTTCCTGGTGGGGCTCCACTACTCCTTCCAGACCACAGACAAACTGTACTTCGTCCTGGACTACATCAACGGAGGAGAGGTACGCTACGGAGCGCTCCCATCAGGGATGGGCGAGATCAGTGGACTTACCGTGTGGGCGTGAATGGGGTGCAGTGCAGGTCAGCGAACAGAGAGAACATCGCTGTTTATGTTTCACCGTTGGCGTAGCATATCATTACTCACTGTACAGAATTGTTTACCTTCCATATAGAATTGGACTCCATGGGACAGGGGGGGTCGGGGGGAGGCAGCTGATGTAATGGTTGGGGGCTGGAGGACAGCAGAGGAAGTGTCCAGGAGACAGTGTGTCTGACACTGAGAGAGAAGAGGGATAGACTGCTGTAGAGAGAGAGAGAGGGACAGATGAACAGAGAGAGGAAATCCTGCCATGAGAAGGCCAGGAGAATGTACTCTCGCTCTCTCTCTCTCTTGGTCTCTCTGGTCAGTAAAGGTGAAATTCACCTCAGGAAATCGTCGGGCGTGTTGTGGGGTTGGGTGGTTGGAAGAGCAGCCCGATTTAGCATGCATCTCAGCTGAGAATGGAGGCCGACTGTAGGGCTGGGCCGGGGGAGGGGGGGGGGCTTTTAAACATTTCCTGTGATTGTTTCATGGTAAAAAAAAAGCCATGATTAAGTACAGCATGTAACAGATAATCTCTCTCTCTCTCTCTCTCTCTCTCTTTCTTTCTCTCCTCCTCCAGCTGTTCTACCATCTGCAGAGGGAGCGGTGCTTCCTGGAGCCGCGCGCGCGGTTCTACGCGGCGGAGATCGCCAGCGCGCTGGGCTACTTGCACTCGCTTAACATCGTGTACCGCGACCTCAAGCCAGAGAACATCCTGCTGGACTCGCAAGGCCACATCATTCTCACCGATTTCGGCCTCTGCAAAGAGAACATCGAGCCCAACGGAACCACGTCCACATTCTGCGGCACGCCAGAGGTGTGTGTGTGTCTGTGTCTCAGCCTCACCTCAACTTGTTGAGTGTTGTCATGTCAACAAGCATGTTAGTTACTTTGAGGTATATGGCAGATTGACACAAAACGAGGATTTTTGTTTTGTTTTTTTTGTTGTGTCAAAAAATATACTGAAATGGTAACTCATCATATGCGTCTAACAGTAGTTTGGGCCAAACATGACCTGGTCTATTGTAGATACCCGCGACTGCAAAATCAATGGTTGAATAACTCTCCATGTGTGCTTTCTCTTGTGTTGATGTAGTATCTGGCGCCGGAGGTGTTACACAAGCAGCCGTATGACCGGACAGTGGACTGGTGGTGTCTCGGTGCTGTGCTCTACGAGATGCTCTACGGCCTGGTGAGCATCCACACCTCTGCTGCCCGCTCAGGCGGTGTGTTCCAGTAGCAAACACTAGGGGGCGGTGTGGGCTCTCAGACTCTCTCTAGGGGGCTCCAGCATCACATGCTGTAGGGTCAGCTCAGGCTGCAGGTTCCGTTCCGTTCTGCCGTGAGAACTGGGGAACCTTCAGCAAAGGATTGGCATCTCAGCTCACTCTTTCTGAAGCTCTCAGAGAAATTTGAAGCGATCTTAAATTTAGTTAATAGGATTTACCACGGATTCTGTGAAGTGACTCAATTGAAATGGACTTGGCCCTTGCCCTAGTATTAGAGCATAGTGGACTACTTCTATATGAAGCCCTTGCACTAGAGCATAGTGGACTACTTCTATATGAAGCCCTTGCACTAGTATTTAAAGCATAGTGGATTACTTCTATATGAAGCCCTTGCACTAGTATTTAAAGCATAGTGGACTACTTCTATATGAAATCAATATTTAAAACTTGTTCGGTTGAAGTGTGCAGCACCTCCTGCCCATGATCAAATGGTGCAATACATATGCATCATGATATGTTGCAATATAGAATAGCGTGGAATGGTACACTTTGCTGCATACAATAGTTAACATATAGCGGTTTGCATACAGTTTGCATACAGTTACGCACATGCATAACACATGCATACTTGCATACATGCATGGAATCATGCACTAGCAGTTGAGAAGCTTTAAGGGTGGTAACTGTGTTAATGAATCTTTTGAGGGAGTGTTCAGGTGGTAACTGTGTTACGTAATGACTCTTTTGAGGGAGTGTTCAGGTGGTAACTATGTTAATGACTGTTTTGAGGGAGTGTTCAGGTGGTAACCGTGTTAATGACTCTTTTGAGGGAGTGTTCAGGTGGTAACTGTTTGTTTATGTTTGTGTGTGTGCAGCCGCCTTTCTACAGTCGCAACACGGCAGAGATGTACGATAACATCCTGAACAAGCCCCTACAGCTAAAGCCTAACATCTCCAACGCAGCGCGCCACCTACTGGAGGGACTTCTACAGAAGGACCGCACCAAGAGGATCGGCTGCACAGACGACTTTGTAAGTGTGTGTGACCGAGTGTGAGTGTGTGTGTGTGTGTGTGTGTGTGTGTGTGTGTGTGTGTGAGGAGGTCTTTTGAATGCACACTGAGATTAAATGCAGTGTCTGTATGGGATTATAACCCCTCTTCACTCTCCCTCTCTCTGTCCACAGACTGAAATCAAGAACCACATGTTTTTCTCCCCAATCAACTGGGACGACCTGAACGGCAAGAAGATCACCCCTCCCTTTAACCCTAACGTGGTACGTTCCAATGCCTTAGAGATTTGCACGACGAATCTTCAGACAATACTGGCATCAAGGTTTTAGCCATGAAAATGTTGCTTTGCTGTGTAGTTGGTCCACACGTCTGATAACGGTGTTCCCTCTCTCTCTCTCTCTCTCTCTCTACATCTCTCTCTCTCTCCATCTCTCTACATCTCTCTCTCTCTATCCATCCTGCAGACGGGCCCAAGTGACCTTCGGCACTTTGACCCTGAGTTCACCGACGAGCCCGTGTCCAGCTCCATCGGCTGCTCGCCGGACAGCTCGCTGGTGACGGCCAGCATCAAGGAGGCGGCCGAGGCCTTCCTGGGCTTCTCCTACGCGCCCGCCATGGACTCCTACCTGTAGCACGTCAACTCTCTCTCTCTCATACACACACACACACACACACAGGTGGACCTGTATCCCCACACCACCAACGGACTCCCCCTTGCTTGTAGCGCCTCCCTCTGCCATTGGAACCGATTGCATCCCTGCATTGAGAAAACGACCATTCCTTTGGATAATGGACTACTAACTAATGCCCATCGGAACCCTTCTGAATGCCCCCCCCCCCCGTCCTTGGAATGAAGATATTTGCACATGGCTTTAGGCAGCTCAGCAGGCTCTCTTGGCCAATAAGGACCTTTAAACAGAACAACTGAGAGAACTCTCATCATCATCATCATCATTATCATCATTTCCTGATTGTCAAGATTATCATCATCACCATGGTTACCCCTTTTCGTAGGATCCTGTGATGCCTCTGTAGAATGTCACCATATCCAATGGAGGGAGGAATAGAAGGATGAACAGATGAATAGATGATAGAGAGATTATCAAGAGGAGAGAAACTGTGCTAGTGTTTTTTTCTGGTTTTATTTATTTTGTGTCTAATTAGTTTGCCTGTTTTTTGTCCAAGAGTGAGGTGGATGGCCGGAGTGTTAGTGTTACAGAGGTGTGTGTGTAATGTGTGTGTGTGTGTGTGTGTGTGTGTGTGTGTGTGTGTGTGTGCGTGTGTGTCTGAACGGTGCCTTTTCCGGCCACATGTCACCCTTCTGTCGTGGTTGAACTCACACAAACTCCGTATTTATGTTGTTGTTTATGCTGTTGTTGTCGTCGCCATTGTCATTTTTGTCATTTAAATGTTTTTACTAATCACATGACCCGGTTTTAGGTCTGATGATTGTCTGTCATATTTAGGGGCATTCTGTAGTTGTCGTCTGTTGTCTTGTGTCACCTAGCGACAGCTGACATGGCTGTCTGTCACTGTGGCTAAATGTACTGTGTGCAGTCAGCAGTTGTCGCTATGAGATCCTAAAGAAACGCACAGAACGTTTTGTTTGTGTTTTTTGTTTTGTTTTTGTTGACTGGAAGCAGGGTGGCAGAGGTGATGCTGCTACACTTGTGTAAATAGGGACCTGCCGGACCAAAGGATGTCAGAACGAGAAGCCCACCTATCAGACCAGTCACCTTAGTCTTCCAGCCGCCTCTATGATGTAATAATAGGGTTCAGACATGCATTCCAACATTCTGGACCATACATTCCATTTAATATGACTATGTTCCACTATTTAAGTTTGTTTGTATATTTCGAGTCTGTGTACTAGTTTTATTGTATATGGAACAAATACATATATATATATATATATATATATATATATATATATATATATATATATATATATATATATAAAACTGACAAAAGGTATGCTTGTATGTAACAATTACTGTCAGATGTACTGTAAAGTTGTAAAATGTTTGATTTATGTGACCTTGTATGGTTTGCAATAAAAGTTGAATGTTATTTTCCCCAAAGCTTTCGTCCTCAAGGAGATTTGGTTTGGTGTTACTTTCTCTGAGCTTGGAGGGTTATTAGGATTGGACCAGAGAGGAAGTGCTTTTGGTTAGGAGCGCAGTTTCACAAGAGCAGTCTTGCACCACCTCCTTAATACCCCTGGGTCATGACCTCTGGGGCTTATTATCACAAACCACATGCACAATGGTAAACTGCAGACTGCAGTTTCAATCATTCTTTCAATCAATGTCAGTTTTGACATTACAAAACTCAGCACAGGAAATTGAGTAGTTGTGAATTTGAATGTACAGACTCTGACACCCACACTCCTGAATGCACTAAGAAGACCGCTCAGGTTTGTGTCACGGGAGGGCAACCGTGGCGATGACCCCAGGTCCCTGCCCCACTTTCAGGAGAGGTATGGACCTTGACCCCTCGTGTGTGTGTTCACAGGGACTGCAAGTGCGTCATGACTTATGCAATATACACACACTGACGCATGAATGCCCACACACACACAACCACTGCCCTCATTGATAGGACACTTTGTGTCAAAGTCAATGAACCAAATAACAGCCATGGAAATTATGGTAATATCATATTGATTTTTACTGGCAGTGGCTCACAGTACTGTGAACGACAGAATGAGGCTCGTGCAGTGACCGACAAACTCGTCATGAAGCTTATTATTTATGGCCTTTCTTAGGACCACAGAGAGTAGTGAAATTGAGAAATGACCTCAGGCTAGACACACACACACACACACACACACACACACACATGGGCACTGGGCTGTGTTGCTGCTTGCGCCAGAACTACTGTATCTCTTGTGCAGCTGCTTTTGCAATTTGAACTGCCACCTCTGGTATTTTTCCACACAAAGTTTCCTGCTCCTGTCATGCAGAAGCAGAAATGTTCAACTAATGGCACATTTCAACACAGACACAGTCATTTCATGAACCTACCCACCCCACCACTGGCAGCTGAGCTGCTGTGGGACCAATAAAAGGGTACAGGTGATGTTAAAGGTTGTATCAGCGATTTCAGGCCCAAAAAAGGCCCAAACATAAATGATCACATTCATCTAATCTTTCCTAACGATCCACTTGCTGTCTGCCCCATAAGCATGCCGTCAAAAAACGTGTCTCTTTAGGCAGCCTAGGGTCCGAGATCTGTACACAAAAACAATTGCTATCAACAAGGGTTGGCAACCCACTCAAAAACAAAACAAAGGGTTTCAACATATTACGGACGAGATGCGCGTTTAGGAGAGTTTTAATTGGGATTTGAGGGATATGTTCATACAAACATACACACATACATGTGTGCACACCCAGAAGTCCAACACACACACACACACACACAATATGTATACAGTACATGCATGAACAGTATATGTACTTATAATGTGTGTGTGTGTGTGTGTGTGTGTGTGTGTGTGTGTGTGTGTGATGTATGTCTATATGCCATTTCTGAGTCATAGGGCAGGAGGTCTGTCTCCACTCAAGACTCAAGGGACATTTACTGTAGCCATTATGAACAGTAACCTTGATAAGATAAAGATATGTGCTGGACTGGAGTTTGTAGGTTGGACCATAGCTGGACTGTACTTAACCCTTTCATGCCCGTGCCGAACATTCCATTTTTGGTGCTGGATGACCTCCTTACACAAAAAGCCTTATTTCTTGAGTATATTACATACCATCAATGGGCGATACATACCATTGTAATCAGAAGGATCAGTTCTATCAAATGGTGTAAAATATCTATGGTAATGTGTCTCTCTCTGTTTACTAGAACAGTGTTTCTTCATGTGTTGCCTGTGTAGGGGCATATTTAATGTGTTGCCTGTGTAGGGGCATATTTAATGTGTTGCCTGTGTAGAGGCATATTTAATGTGTTGCCTGTGTAGGGGCATATTTCATGTTAATGTGTTGCCTGTGTAGAGGCATATTTAATGAGTTGCCTGTGTAGGGGCATATTTCATATTAATGAGTTGCCTGTGTGGGGGCATATTTCATGTTAATGTGTTGCCTGTGTAGGGGCATATTTCATGTTAATGTATTGCCCGTGTAGGGCACTTTTCATGTGTTGCCTGTGTAGGAGCATATTTCATGTTAATGTGTTGCCTGTGTAGGGGCATATTTAATGTGTTGCCTGTGTAGGGGCATATTTCATGTGTTGCCTGTGTAGGGACATATTTCATGTTAATGTGTTGCCTGTGTAGAGGCATATTTAATGTGTTGCCTGTGTAGGGGCATATTTAATTTGTTGCCTGTGTAGAGGCATATTTTCATTCCACAACTAACTGCTTAGCTGTCCGGGTTATCTGTTCCTAAGCGCTCACACCAACCTGCACCCCACAGGCTTTTAGCAGCCTGTCTTTCTGTCCAGCTCCCCATACACACTCCCCCCCCACACACACACACTCCTGTACCAGCACTCTCAGCTGTCTGTCTGCATTGACCACTGACTTGACACTACACAGACAAAGAAAACAATGTAAATAGTACAACCTGCATGCATGGAACTGTACTGCCATCTGTTGGTAAGATTGGGAATTGATACACTCACACCAGACATGTTTAGTGGTGAATTGATTTATGCACAGACTCAGAGATGATCAAAGGTTGGCTACCACATGCCTTAAATTACTGAGAAATTAATAGAAATCTGCTTATACAGCCGTGGCTTCTTAATTAATCTACAGAAATGTCGCTTAGAGTGGACTGCAGTTCCCTCTGTCTGATCCTCATATTCAGCTTTATAGGAGTCTACACAGTCAAACAGGTTTCAGAGAAATTGTTGCATTCAGTGTGGCCTATTATTGTGTCTTTGTCACCCGAGTAACTGCTGTTACCAGGTAGGCTAACCAAAAAAAGGGACCGGACCATGGCCACGAAGAGTACCACAAGCAGCAGGTGTGTTACCCACCTGCCGGAATCAGATTGTTTTTAGCCAATACGACTCTGTACAGTACTCAAACACAACTCTACTCTATCTGTTCAACTAGTTGTACCCAGCTGCGGAGCCCATGATGCGTGGGCCAAGGATTCTGCACACTGTTCACGTGCTAACCTAGTGGTCAGACAGAGTGCTCAGCTCGTGAACCAATCAGAACAGCCAATTACCTCGCACCGGCGGCAGATGGATCTACGACCGCAAAGAGTGGAGGAGGAACTTTTTTCCTGTCTTTGGAGTTCGGCGGATACTACAAAGACATTTCTCTGTTATTATTGCTACCGTGCGTCCATGAGACTGTAAGACTTTGCAAATGTTTGTGTTTGCCTATCTGCAGTAACATGCGAAGCGTTAGTTATTACACTGCATGAAAATGCACTGTACTGTTCTTCCCAGGCTTCTTCTTCTAACGCATTTAATGCAGCTTCAACCGTTTAACGTTGAAACTTCATTCAAACTATGTTACGTAGGTCTTACTTAGGGCATGGGTGTTTTGTATGTTTCATCTTTGTAACTTTTATACTTTTTAAACTGTTAATTAAAAACTATTCAAAATTTCCCCATAGACTTAACACTGGGCTGATGACATCACAATAGAGCCGTTAAGCAATTACAATCCTATGCCAGGTGGCCAGGCCACAATTTTTTTTTTTTTTTTGTAGGGTGGTAGCGGAAGACTGTCTGTGATTGGCCAATACCGCCCTACTCTGTATGTGATTGGCTGGGATATGCATGAGAATACGCCCTACTCTGTCTGTGATTGGCTGGGGTTATGCATGAATGACAGTTGCTGCCTCTCTGGCTAAATCGGATAAGAACGTTAAAAAATCAAAAGACAAAACTGATGGGCTTCTATCACTAGTATCAGTCATGGGAAATTATAAAATATCCCACCGAAATGTCTGACTATGACATGTTTTAAGCCTGCAGCAAATATACAGTCCTAAACTCCTGGTAATAAATTATGTCAGTGTAACCTGCGTTGTGTTGAACCTGCACGATTCAGCCCTGCACACGCCCGGACTCGAACCCGCGAACAGCAGCACCTCGGATCAGGAGGCAAGCGCGCTAACAACTGAGCCAATAGCCCAGGCCAGTAGCTCTCTTGAGGCGTCGGGGATTGAGGTTTACCAACGTTCCTCAAGCACAGCTAAGCTAACTGGCATCCGTTACACTAGTTCAATTTTATATTACCCTGATAACCTAGTTACCTTAATGCTATCCCTGCTATCTAGCACTACAGGTTGCTATGCTAGTTGTCAGTTTGGTTCTGGCTCACGAAGGATCCACTAGCTAGTAGCTAGCGCTACCTATCAGTAGGGAATTTATAAAAAATAAGTTGAGGGGAAATCCCCCAAACCCCCTTAAATACCGTAACACTTATTCAGCATGTTGACAAGATAGACTGTAAACAAGCTATTTTACAGTATTTGGTTGACAACTTCAACCCTAACCTTAATCAATGCAATCCTTGTTAGCAGGTTGCTATGCTAGTTGTCAGTTAGATTCTAGCTCACGAAGTTTAGATACTACCCATAGATATATATAGAACACCTATCAGTAGGGAATTAAAAAAAATAAGTTGATATAAATAAAATTAGTTGGGGGGAAACCCCCAAACACAAACAACCTATTTTACAGTCTTTGGCTGATAACTTCAACTATCTTTAAAATTGTTCAATGTCCACGACCAGAATGATGATTTGATTACTATCCATCTCCATAGAAACGGATGAGGTTGTAGCCTTCTAGCCTCAGCTGGCCAATCACAGGGCGAGTAGGGCGGGACTCTTCCCCTACCACCCTACAAAAAAAAAATTGCGGCCAGGCCACCTGCAGCAACTGCAAGTCTCAGGCTTTAAGCATACAAACTGTCTCTCTTATGACTACACATCCTGTTCAACTGCTTCCTCTGCCAAAAACTAAATAAAAGTTTCTAAATAAAAGTAATCTCTACAATAATTCACTGTTAAACAATTTAACCCTTTAAACTACTGAACTTTTTAACTGTTCAGCAATTGTAACTGTCACTTGTCATTAGGGTTGCAAAGGGGCGGAAAATTTCTGGTAAATTTCCGGAAACTTTCCGGAAACTTACCATGGGAAGTTAAGCTGGGGAATTTTGGAAATATTCCAAATTGGAAGCTTTCATGGAACTAAAGGGAATAATGGGAATTTACGGAAATTAACATGGAATTTTGGGTAATTCATACTAACTGTTTCGTATACAAACATTAACATTTTGTTTCGTAATAAGCAATATGATTTGTATGTTCGGATTTTTGCTTAGCTTAGCATACAAAGCTAGCTAGCATGCTAGCGGGAATCCCATTCTCTGCCTATGGTTTACTAGTGTGCTAAACTAGCAACACTGAACTGCCCAAGATACACTACACCACTCAACAACAAAATCCAATTGGTTGGAACATTTTTTCCCCATGCATATGAACACACCATAGATTTCCTTTATGTCTAGCAGCCTATGCCGATTGCTGTGTGCATGTGATTGACATATGTGCAGGGTAGAAATTTGACTGAAATTGCATTAAATGAGGTTGTTTTAACTAATATTATGCTGCAAGATGGGGTTTTGTCCACTACATTTAAGTTCCCTGTTATAGACTAACTTGCCATATTAAAAATTCCCAGTTTATTCCCATTAATTCCTGTTTATTCCTGTTAATTCCCATATATTCCCGTTAATTCCCATGGAAAGTTTCCAAAATTCCCAGAATTTTGCAACCCTACTTGTCATCAACTATGACTCCTACCCACTGTAGCTAGTTAGCATTGTTAACATTGTTAGCATGTTAGCATAGTTAATATTGTTAAAAATTTTTTGCAAAACTGCTAGAAAACGTTAGCTAAGTAGCATGGTTAACATAGTTAGCATTAGTTAGCATTTTTAACAAAACTGCTAGAAAACATTAGCTAAGTAGCATGGTTAACATAGTTAACATTTTTAGCAAAACTGCTACAAAACATTACCTAAGTAGCATGGTTAGCACAGTTAACATTGTTAGCAAAACTGCTAGCAAACATTGGAGCCATTCCAACTTTCAGTTATCGTCAAATATCTACCTATACACAGCCATTAAACTATTTGAATATCAACATTCATTAAACTTTCAGTCTGTCAACAACTTTTAAACTATTTACATTCAACTTTTAAACTGTCTACTTTTAAAATGATCATTAAACTATCTATCTATTAAACTAGTTATCTATCAACAACTTTTAAACTATCTACATTCAACTTTTAAACAGTCTACTTTTAAACTATCTATTAAACTAGCTGTCTATCAACAACTTTTAAACTATCTACATTTAACTTTTAAACGGTCTACTTTTAAACTATCAACTTTTATTAAGCTATGCAACCACCATGTCTATCCTAGCATCACCATAGTAACCATCTCTGTATTATCTATTTTAACTATACATGATATTTTACATCTCAACTTTTGCATTTTCATGCACTGGTAATTCCTTGGAATTGCATTTCTAGTTATTAATGTGTAATTGTTGTCGCGTGTGGCGACGCATTTGTTACTTCTTTGAAGGAACTGTAGCGTGTTCAGTATACAATGTTTACTCATGTCTTAAAGGGACAGTACCTCTGCCATGTCAATTAGCACAATTTAGTAACTGTAATAGTTACCATGTCTGCATTTATAATGTATATGTATCTGCACAGAAGGTATTTATATACATATTCAGATGTATATGTATATGTACATATTCAGATGTATATTCAGATGGTAAGCTACAGCTGAGTAGTGGTTATATTCTTATTGTAAAGTGTCAGACTCTTTTCCTGCTTGCATAGAATAATTAAGCTTTATTTCAGGAATACATTAGTATGTGATGTGCACAATGGGTATGTCTTATTCATTCTGTTTATAGAAACCACGGTCTTATGTCAAGAGATCTACTAGATAAGTGGCATGTTTCTGAAATGTGTGAATAAACCAACAGTTTGGAATGTGACATCTTCCTGTTGTTATCGGACAACCTGAGACGATTGCTGCCCAACTAAATCAGCACTAGTACACATCAGTCTTGTGTCGCGTTCATCTCCCAACACCCTCTTTAACACTATCTGCTCAGCCACAGAAGAGAACAGGGACGCCAACTAGCCTAGATTGAAGAGTGGCGTCTTGGAAAATCGAGTCAGCTATAATGGGTATGTGTGGAGTGGGTTCCATATTTCTGTCTCGTTTCTCTTGAAAGTTTGAAGGTGTGTCTGTGGCTTTCTGAGACATGTTGACAGGAAAGAAATCTTATCCTTTTCATCCTTGTTGGAGAGGTGTAAAGTACAGTTGCCCCCAGAATTATTGGCTAAAAAGAGGAATATAAAATCATCTTTTGGAAATTGATCTTAATGTCTTAAGAGTGTGTCCATGAGAGGACCAGGCGGGGGTGATACATGCTACGTCACCGATTTTGATGAAACTTGGACAGTTTGAAGGGTCCACCTAAAAACTCAAAAAGCCAAAATAGTACAAAATTAACAACCCAGGGGGAGTTAGGCCCCCGTCCTTGTTTTAGGCCAAAAAAACTAAAAAAAAAGGCCCACAATTGCATAAAATGTTGACATCCCTCTTGCTGTCAGATTTAAACACAGCAAAGTAACAATCCATGCCATCAAAGGTCCATCCAAGGTTAGTTTAAAACTGGAGTTACAAGGCGTAAGGTGTGACTGGCGTCAGTCACTGCATGTATCCACTATGTCACATGCCTTTTGGCGAATACCTGAATATCTCCGATGAGCAACCTCCTTTTTTCAAAATTCTTTCTGCACATAAAAGGGCCATGTGGACTTAATAAATCAAAAGAAAAATGCTCGGCCTTTTTATTATTTTTGTCGCTGTAACCGCCTAAATAGTGTGATCCAGCCAGTGATTTCAAATACATATCTATTTCAATGATTGGTTGAAACATAATGTTTAGGTAATTTATGGTGGACAAATGGAGATATATTATCATCAATCATGTCTACTGATCTAATCCAAGCTAGATTTAATGTCCTGAGTGCAATATATTCCTTAAGGTAGCTCAAAATGACATCATTGGGTGACATACACCAGTATACCCGTAGGTCCAATATTTGCAAATTTGATATCTCCAACCATAGTCTGTACAGTTCTATGTCTCCAACATATCTCAGGGCTATAAACAGTTATTTGGATTCAAATTGAGTGAGGAGCTACGTCAGATCACGTGATCTTTTCCTGTAGTTTTAGGAGAAGCTGCCATTTTGAACGTCAAGAAATCCGGTTGTCATGGTAATTTGCGGCAGACACAGCGGGAGAAGTGAAGACAGCATCGATAAGCGAGACACAGTGAGAGAAATATTTTGCTTTACATCAATTAGACATGGACAAGGAGAAGACGACAAAGAGAATGTACAGGGAGAAGCTGAATGCCACAGCAAAGCAGCGGTATTTAGAGAAACTTTGTGAAATAAACCAGATCGACCCTTATGAGCTGTCAGCTGGAGAATGGAGCCGCGACATGAATGCTCTACCACCTTGGACTTACATGGACATGGTTAATTACCTTGTGTATGGTGTGAGCTATTACACCAAGTAGCAGTTCAAATGCTACAAGTCCTTGGAAAGCCATGAACAGTTCTGCTGTGGATGGGTGCAAGACCTGCAGATCTACAAGCCTGGAGGCTGTAAGAACACCGTGGTACTTGCTAAGGTAAGGAGCTAAAAGCTATCGATACTAGCTCTAACGTCAAATGCTACATGCTACTAACTACGCTGTTACATTAGCCTAGCATTGTTTCATAAACATTGGACAGTAAACGTCTTCTGCAACTTTTTTTGAGAGCAACTCTATTTTTGCTTGTAAATATGTGTAGAATTGTGTTCGTTTTCTGATTCATAGCCTACTCGCTGCTATTAGTGTGATGTTGAAGTAGGGAAAATATCATGGAGATGGTTAGGCAGAAGGTTTGCCAAATCCCCCAGACACTTCGGGAATCTCCCGGACAGGCTAGCAGCTATAGCAGTGATCCTCACTATTTTTTTCACAAGAGCCACATTGGCAGTGCAAAATCATAAGGAGAGCCACTTTTACGACAACATACTAAGTCACCTTTGCAAATGTGCATTTCTACATATAAATTGGACATCCCACAAAAAAGAAATAACACAGCCAATACATTTTCATTTAAGACCAGATTTGCTTTAATACTGGGATGAGCGGAAGCTGGCATGCATGTCCTTGACTTTCTTCATGCTGTATTTTTAGTATTAGTAGTAGCAGGTTTGACAATACCCCCTTTAGGAAGCACTATTAAGGCTTAATAACTTCCTTTCACCTTCAATACTGTATTTGGGTGAAGGGGGAAGTGTAATTCAGATGTTTGCGTTTTTGTAGTGCAATATTGTATGTTTATGAAGCACATTTGAAACAATGTATTGACTGTTACCACAGTGGGTCCCATTTAGAAGTGGCCACTTCATTCGTGCTGCGTGAAATGTATTACAACTTATCGCCACAAGGTGGCAGTTTAAGTCCGCTATAGCATTTGTAAACAGGGCAGCGGATTGCATTCAAAGGCATTGCAGTGGCAGTGAGATACTGTAAGCAGAACGAAACTTAAGATCACCTCGTTGAAGTCATACAGTAGACTAGGCTAAATCAGAGCCTACTTTTGTTTTTATCAGAGATGATGGCCTTTGGCGAAAGGCCATCTGCGAGCCACCAATTTGGCGAAATCTGCGAGCCACCAATTATAGCTTGACGAGCCGCGCAATGAGTAACACTGGGCTATAGTGACTCACTGATGGCGCTTATGATATACTACTTCTCTAATTTATTTACTTTATTTAATCTTTTTACAGGTCATGCATTCACAGCGCCTCAGTCAACCTCCTCTGACACCCTGGGTCATTCTTGCACCTTCTGGGGAGGCGGTGTCCGCTCACTGCATCTGCATGGCTGGTGTAGCTGAGTCTTGCACTCATGTTGGGGCCCTTCTTTTCAAGGTGGAAGCATCAGTGCGACTAAAGGAACAGGCCACAGTGACTGATGAACCAGCCTACTGGATGTTACCAGGCAACATCAACAAAGTCCATCCAGAGGTTGGTCACAAGATAGACTTCACATCAGCTGCAGCCAAACGCTCGCTTCCTTGAACAGCGTCATCGATGGTGAGAGCCACAGCAGACCTGCTTTCAGAACACGTGCAACCAAAGCTACAACTCTGACCCCAGCACCAACATCAGAAGACATGGACAAGATCTACAGTGACATACACAGAACAGGCACAAGGTCAGTTTTTCTCAGTGTGACGCCAAGGTACTGTGATGAATACCGTGACCCCACTCTCTCCATCAGAGACTTGAAGTCCCTGGCAAATCTGCATGGTACATGCACACTTGACACCTCTGATTTCTCAGCTCTGCGCCAGCACTGCCAGGCGTTAGGAGTCATTGCTAATATTACAGACATACAGGCAGCACAGATCGAGCAAAGGACAAGGGGGCAGCACACATCCTCGCTGTGGTTTGCGGCACGAGCAGGGAGAATTACAGCCTCCTCCATGCACAGTGTTTATGCCACCGACATCCACTCACCAGCCCTGTCTACTGTGAAGAGAGTCTGCTACCCTCAGCGCGGCCCAGGAACAGCAGCCACCACTTGGGGCATCAAACAGGAGGAGAGGGCGAGGCAGGAATACATTTCCAGGACCAACCAAAAACACCACAACCAGTGGTGCAGAAAAATTTTGTAAATCCTGCATTTCCACAAGTAGGAGCATCACCAGATGCAATTGTGGAGTGCACTTGCTGTGGAAAAGGCTGCATTGAGATCAAGTGTCCTGCGAAATACAAGGACAGCACCATTCTTGATGCATGCTCCTCCAACGACAGCAGCTTCCCTCTGTATTAGAAAGGGCAGATGCATCTGAAAACAAGTCATCCATACTACAGCCAGGTCCAGACACAAATGTTTGTTACAGAGAGGATGTACTGTGACTTTGTTGTCTGGACAAAGAGGGACTGTGCGTTTCTGCGCATTTTCCAAGGCCGAGCATTTTGGGAGCCACGTCTACAGAAGGCCCAGGAGTTCTTTACTGAGGTGTGTCTCCCAGAACTAGTGGCAAAACACTTCACAAAACAACCTACCTCCCAAGCATCAGCATCCTGCAGTGGGGCTTGTGGACACCCTCCCCACTAACGCTCCTTGGCTTTGCCAACTTTACTTTAGCAATAACATAATATCAACTTTTTACCTTCTCATCTTGTTTTCTTCCTCACCCCCCACCACCATTAATGTTTACATCAATTTAACTGAAATGTTAATAGTAAATTATTCGTTTACACTGGCCTCTTCTTACTATTTACGATTTACGTTTGCACTGCTTGTTCATGCACTACTTATTATTTCACTACATGTTCTTGCACTTTGCATGTTTTTCCTGATGGTTATTCAAACACATCTGTTTTTTTAACCTACCTGTAAATAAAACACAGTAAAATCAAACATGTTTCAAATGTTTATTTCACACTCACAGTCAAAGCATAAATTTGTTTTATACATTTCAAATAATGACACTTTCACACATGTTGGTAAGGGCACAACAAATGATTACAATCTTGTCTAAAAACGTTACAGCCTCACCCTCACAAGGCAGAATCATATGGATGGGTACTACTGTGTGTAAGACTCTGTACTTGTTGCGGACAAGACCAATCACTCTCTCCACATGAATTCTAAGGTGAGCTATAGCCCTGGTCTCCTCAACATCTTTTGCAGTCTGGGCTCTTGCATGAAGATTAGACGGTTTTTCAATGAAAATTTAGAAACAATCCACAATTGCAGCAACATGCTTTCCAAATGATTCGATGAACTGGTGGGGCATACTAACCATCAAACAGTCTCTGCTTGGCCAGTGCACAATTAGAGACAGGCGGGCATACAACACTTCAATAGTCTGTTGAAAAGCAACACCGACTGTTGTTCTGTGAACTTGAAACAGGTGACTGAGGTGTTGAAAAGGCAGGTCTAACCTGAGACGCATCAGGGTCAACAGGACGCACTGGAATGCTGTAAGCTTCCTCTTTCCTTGATGGATATATGGTAGGATGTTGAGCAACATTGCCTGAAAAATTGCGAAGTTAGGAAGTCCAGTGTAGTACTTCACTTTCTCATCATCACCCCTCAGAAACCTTTCATCCATCCTGTATTCCTCAAGCTCCTCCTTCAGATGTCTGTTCTCCTCCAACAGACTGACGATCAGGGCTTGCCTCGAAGTGCAGAATTCACATTCTGCACTGGTCATGACTGGCTGCTCAGCATCCAGGTCCTCTGGAAGCTCTTGCAGCGGCTCAGCATCCATGTCCTCTGGTTGCACCTGGGGTGGCTCAGCATCCAGCTCCTCTGGATGCGGCAGCTCAGCATCCAGGTTCTTTGGTTGCACCTGCAGTGGCTCAGCATACAGATCCTCAGCCACCACCTTTCGCTTCAGGCTCCGCTGAAACCTTGCCTCATCAGTCATCTGAACATCATCATGGCCCAACAACAAAGATGGCTTCCAGTCAGGGTGATTCTCCAGCATTTCATAGGATGGTTCACCTAAAGTAGAGTAATTATGAAAAGGTGTGAATTTACATGATGCATGAGGTCTTGCTCTTGGGTGCTCCTTGTTGGTGCCCCCCACCCAATCCCAATCCTCCCCCACCTTTTTTATGCAGCCCTTGCCACTTAATCTACTAAACCCCTCTTCTACTGCACTTTTACCCCCCCCCCCCCCCCGCCCCCATTAATGCACAAATAGGCTGACACTAGACATAATTTCACTGCATTTCTTACTTCCAGTAACTATATGCATGTGACAATAAACTTCCTTGTATCCTTGTATCTGGTAGACCCATTACACAACCCATTACTGTAATTGGCAAAAAACAAAAACAAAGGTAAGCTGGCATAACAAAGGTGAACATTAAGGTGACAAGTAGTAGAGGGAAGTGAGGGAAGTGTGCAAAGTTAGCAAGGAGAACCACTGTGTTGTGAAACAAACACATCAGAGACAAACTTAAATATCATGTCCATCTCAAAATATGTTGTATATAGCGCAGCCAACGTTACAAAGTTGGCAGTTTATGTTTGCTGCTACAGTTTATGTTACAAAGTAGCACAAGCAAGTAGGTGGCTAACGTAGTATCATAGCTAACGTTAGTAGCGATATCAGAGTAAAGTTTACGTAGCCTAACAAGGACACATACTCTTTAGATAGATAGACTAGCTTAAGCAGTCAACAAAATAAACACATTTTATGAAATATATTGAGAGCTTACCCGAGTGAAAATGCTGAGAACACACTCGCATACTCTTCGAAATGTTGTCGAAAGTGATGTCCCTTCTTCTCATCGCTGCTACCCAGGCCATTCGACGTCTCTTAGTCACCTCAGCAACTTGCTCTCCATACATCCTTTTCCATAAAGGGAACCGAAAAAAACGGACTCCAGTCTTGTTCCCCTGTTGATCGTTCGACCTGCTGTGGCAGTTCTTCACGCAGCATGTTGTAGGCATTGCGAAACACAAAGTACCAAAAATCTCCGTTGTGCTTCTCTATCTATCGGTGACAGCCGAGGTAGCTTGAGGCTTGACGTTCAAAATGGCGTTGGGGGCGGGGCTAAAAAAACATGACAACTACTCCTCACTCTCAATAATAACTTGTAACATTTTGGTAGCCAAAGGTCAAGGTCACTGTGACCTTATGGATTTCCCTTTGTGGTGGATAAATCTCAAAAAATCCATGACGTAATTTAATATGTGATACAAATATTCACTTTGACTCCAAGATAAGATAAGATAACAGATAACAAATATTTGAATCTGGTGGTCAAAGGTCGAGGTCAAGGACCTTGCAAATTATATATCATAAATGCCTGTAGGGATGTTTTTTCAAATTTGGTACAAATATTCACTTGCACTTTTGTCATTCATCGGTGACCTCCAGAAGGCTCAACAGTGGTATCTGGACTCTCAGACCCAGCTCCCTCCACACTCATGATAGGTTGTCTACCAACCAATACCGACACATTTTTTGGTAATTTGTCTTCTTTGCTGTGGCCGTTTATGATCCGATCAACAACACAGCCAAGCTAACTGAATCCCTTGATGCGGGCACCTTTTGCTGTGGCCATTTATGATCCCATCAGCAACTATACAACAAACAAAACACCAACCCTTAATGAGGGCACCAAAAAGTACCACCAAAGTCTTTGGTCATTCCTCTACTTTGCTCCCACAGTTTCTGATCCAATCAGCAACATAACCAGACCAACTGTAAGCCCTTGATGTGGGCACCCACAAATACCTACATATTCTTCAGTCAATCCTCTTCATTGTTGTGGCGGTTTATTATCTGATCATTAACATACCCAGTCAAACCGCAAGCCTTTGATGCAGACACCAACAAATACCAGCAAATATTTAGTACCAACTACCAACCAATGTCACAAATTCTTCAGTCATTCCTGTTTTTGCTATGCCCATTTATGATCCGTTCAGCAACATACCAACATACCAAGCAATATCATAAATTCTCCAGTCATTCCTCTTCATTACTGTGGACACTTATGATCTGATCAACAACATACACAGACGACCACGCCAAGCCCTTTGATGTAGGCACCAACAACTGCCACCCCAGAAACACAGCAGCAGCGTCTCAGAGTCAATTCAGGTTACAACATGACCCAAAATAGCATGTGAGTGCCATAGCCATTGGCTTGCCTTTTCAGCAGCCTCCGATATTTGTTACAGCTCCTTTCAGTGACCGTCCTCAAAAAAAGTCACAGAAGTTTTGTGGCTGATTATATTTGGGTGGTGAAAGGTCAATATTATTCTGACCTCACAAAAAAAAAAAACTATTTCACTATTCACTAAAAAATATTTTTACAACTTGAACATGATATCCTGGAAACACAAGAGTATTGTTATTATTGTTATTATCACATGATAATAACATTGTTATTTTTCATGTGATAAATTGTTTTAACATGGGAAAATGTTGATCTAGCTTGGCATTACTCCATTAGCCCAACACAGCAGACAGCAGTCATATGCAGGAATTAAAGTGGGAGGAACGCAGTTCCGCCACCTCGGATAATTTAATAATAAATATATTCTTTCATACCAACGATATAGCGCGATTATATTGTTAAAATAAATGGGTAGTTAATTTTCGCGTGTACAGAGATGACCAAGAAGCTATCAATTCTTGTCCAAAAAGTATTGCTACACCACGATACTCAATATGTTGTCCAACGGTGAGTAATTTTTCCCGTTGCAATCGACACTGGATTTTAGGGGAGCCCACCTGCCAAATCCCACTTTAACCACTGGTCATATGGCATGCAATGGAAACAGATTCACAAGTAATGTACATTATCATGTTTTCAATGTTTCAGACACATTTCCTTGTGGGACCCTAACATGAAGCTAGGTGGTTATACCATGTCAGAGTGTCTGCTTTAAAACAACTTGTACTAATAAGCAGGGTCTACAGACATGTTTTTACGATGGATGGACATCGAGGTACAGTAGGCTACAAAACAAGTAAAGCCCAGGAGAGTACTGCCTGACTTGCTATATATACGAACACTCAATACCCAAAGTAACCATCACGTCCTTGTCCACGGGGACAGCCATGGCCTACTAGTTAGTGCTTCGGCCTTGTAACTGAAGGGTTGCCGGTTCAAACCCCGACCAGTAGGAACGGCTGAAGTGCCCTCGGGGACTCATTGGTCCCCGAGCGCCGTTAGAAGGTTTTAAAAAATTATCTGTGTGGGCTAAAACACTGTTTACGTGTGGTCGAAAGACCCAAAATAAAATATCTGGGTATGTGTGTACAGGGCCTAAGTTGTGCTAAATTTGAAATAACTCCCTCAAGGTGTTTCCAGGATATTGTGTTCAAGGTGTAAAAATACAGTAGGCATGTTGTTTTTTTGAGAGGTCACAGTAACATTGACCACTTAAATCTAATCAGTTCATCTTTGAGTATAAGTGACTGTATGTGCCGAATTTGAAAGAAAAAAAAAACTTCCTATAGGCATTCCTCACAAGAATGTGAGGTCACAATGACCTTGACCTATGACCTTTGACCATCAAATTCAAATGAATTTGTTATCTGTGAGTGAAAGGCCCTTTCCGAAACTAGCTACACTCTCTCCCTAGCCACTTGCCCTCCTAACCATAGTAGGAAACTGATCAGTATTTATACCAGACATGAGTCTCTACACTAGCCTAGAAATCTAGACGCACCCTAGCGGCGGCAAATTAATTTGCTCAGCCTGTACATCTAGTATCAAACCATAGGGATTTCTATTGGCTGACGCCGTGGACCTCATCCAATCACAGCGCCCTATTTTGTTAGAGAGTCTTAAGGCGGGCTTAACAGGATAACGACAGTCCTGCGACGGTGAACAACAAGGAAGGTGGCTATGGCTGGTGGCCGGTTGTTTGAATCGGCGTTGGCGTCAACTTTGGAGAAGTTGGACTTCTTCTTTTTTTCTTTGAAAGTTGAGCAACACAATGCACTTCGTCATTCCTTTCGAAGAAGGATGTATTTGCCGTTTTGCCGACCGGATACGGATATGGTCGTAGCGCTGGCCTATTGCATGCCTAGGCAGTTTGAAAGACAATTCTCTGCCCGCCCCTTGGATTAAGCGAGGTGAATGGTTCGATGCCAGACTATACATTTCAATGATATAGGATGGCCCGCCAGGCTATCTCTACACTACAGTCATGGTGACCCTCAATATTTACATCAGTCTACATTCTTTTGTAACCTTATTCAATCAAATTATTTAAAAGTGCATTGTTTGAAATTGGAATACAATAAATATGCTGCCTTTATCTTTTATCTTATTATTGGTTTACAAAAGTTAGGCTACATTAAGCAATGACTTCTGGGAATTTTAAAACCGAATGCGTCTACTTCCTTCAGCACGGGGAATTGCCGATCTAGCATGCCTTGATCCTCAGAATTTTCCCCTTATAAAAGCTAATAAACTGCCCCCAAATGCACTTCGAAACATAAGAGAATGTCTGCTTAAGTGAAGGTGCTACGGTTGAAAATCTACAGTCGGAATTGACACATCTCGCCACGCACTGGGACAGCCTGAAAAAGTCTCCTCAACGAGTATACAGTCAAAGCGTCGGACTTTATGATGCCGCGGAGATATAGGAAGATACAGAAATAAACCTGGTAAGCAAGAAATGTGCTACCTGCAAGAATTGTGCAATCTGTTGCTATTTCCTTCTCCAGCAGTTAAACCTCTTTACCTGTGCCTACAACTATATATGGTTAGCAAATGAATTCCTACTAACACTGTCATGTACTCAAGTGGCATGCAAACTGAGTTTTTCCACTCCTAAATTAATCAAGAATCGCCTAAGGACACGATTGTCACAGGATAATTTTGAGGCCTTTATGCTGATGGCGACAGAGAAAGAGGTCCTATAATTAACTTGGATGCTGATGACGTGATAGACAGGATTGCGGAGAAGAGCAAGCTCCTTCGCACCTTGTTAACTGCATGACGTTAATTAAGACACGTTTGTGGAGCGGCTGCTCGGATAGGTTTCCCGTTTACCAACAAAACTACATTCGCGCGCAGCCGTGGGGCAGAAGACGCTTGGTGCCACAACGTTATAAACTTACCTAAACTTAGACCTAAATAGTAGACCTAAATAGTCGGCTGCTGTAAGCTACAATCAGAATTTTTTATATACCCCTGGTCCCCTGTTGTCTCAATGATAATAACATCTCATTTCAGGCTATATTTCAGAGTTTGCCGTTCATTTGCATTAACATCGTATTTTGTCATTTTTGGCGAAGACATGCATTCCTTTAGGGATATTGAACATATTGAACATTCTCTAACCATTGTGATTTCAATTTTTTTTTCAAAATAAATTTTGTTCTTTTCATGGAGAGCACTGCTCTATCGTGTTTTATGGTACTTTCTGCCTCTTGCGCACGCATGTTTTCGTGACGTTGCATAGAAATCCATGTATTCTAGGCTATTCTTTTTTTTTCATATTTTTCATATTTCATATTGCATTCATTTTTTTGAAGTTGTGCATTGATATATCCATGTTCTTGGTTCAGTCTTTATGCATATTAAAGTTAGAGTTCATGACCAATGGGGCTACAAATGTGTTATGTCCGTGCATGTGAAGTTATATCTGTGTGTTGCGGGCACATGCACGCGTGTGCATGCGCGTCACCGTGTGGGCCACTGGTTGGTGAAAATCCCAGTCCATCACTGTTCCCACCAGAGTACACACCGTAACTGAGGGGAGTGGGTAGGGATTGGTTTCAGAAAGGGCCAGTGTGAATGTTTGTATCACATTTGAAATTATGTCAGGGATATTTAGAGGTTTATTCACCACAATGGGATGTACATAAGGTCACAGTGACCTTGACCGTTGACCTTTGACTATCAAACTCTTACAAGTTATTATTTGAGTCCAAGTGACTGTTTCTAGCCCTGAGATATGTTGGAGAGATCACATTTGCAAAAATTAGACCTACGGGTATACTGGTATGTCACCCGATCACCGATGATGTCATTTTGAGCTACCTTAAGGAATGTATTACACTCAGAACGGCAACAAACAGCAGAACAGCTTGGATTTGATCAGTAGACATGACTGATGATAATATATCTCCATTTGTCCACCATAAATGACCTAAGCATTATTTTTCAACCAATCATTGAAGTAGATATGTATTTGAAATCACTGGCTGGATCACACTATTTAGGCGGTTACCACAAAAAAAATAATAAAAAGGCCGAGCATTTTTCTTTTGATTTATGAAGTCCACAGATGGCCCTTTCATGTGCAGAAAGAATTTTGAAAAAAGGAGGTTGCTCATCGGAGATATTCAGGTCTAAATATTGCTATTTTTTGGGTATTCACCCAAAAGCATGTGACATAGTGGACATGTGCAGTCCTGGACTGACACCCGTCACAACTTACGCCTTGTCACTCCAGTTTTAAACTAACCTTGGATGGACCTTTGATGGCATGGATTGTTACTTTGCTGAGCTTAAATCTGACAGCAGGAGGGATGCAATTTTGGGCCTTTTTTTCAGGTTTTTTGGCCTAAAACAAGGAGGGGGTCCTAACTCCCCCTGGGTTGTTTCAAATTTTGTACTATTTTGGCTTTTTGAGTTTTTAGGTGGACCCTTCAAACTGGCCAAGTTTCATCAAAATCGGTGACGTAGCATGGATCACCCCCGCCTGGTCCTCTCATGGACACACTCTTAAGGCCCAAGGACATCCAGCAGCCTTATTGCATTCTGTGGGGAGAACTCTCTAGAGTATCCCTTAACCCCCAAACTGACTTAAGACACTCAAAAAGTCTCCTACTTCCATGTACATTTTAATTTAAACTAGGTCAATTTGTTTATTATTTATTTACATATAGGTTTAGTCAGAGTTTTTTTTTTTTCAGGATTTATTCATTTTATTTTTTTAGTCATTTTGTGTGTCAACGATTTCCGGGACACCGAAAATCACAAAACTTGGACAAGTGGACAAGCTGTCTCAGTAAATTTTTTGTGAAGGAGCATAGGCTAAATTTTGATATGGTTTGATCAGGCTGTGTAACTGTGAATGGGTATAGGCGCCTTATATGGCCTCTCAATGGTCAATCCGGGCTTACTTCATGCAGAGTTGTTTGTGTGTGAGTGCATGTATGTGTGCATGTTCTTGTACATCTGTGTGTGTGCACGTACTTGTGTGCCAGTATGTGTGTCTGTGTGAATATCTGTGTGTGTGTTTAGGCATCTGTATGTGTGAGTGTGTGTGTGTAAATGTAACAAGTCTGCATACTAGAAGCTAAGAAGTCCTATTCATTTCAAAGAGTTTGAGTAGGAGGCTACTGATCTTAAAATCTTACTGGATCTAACATGAAATACATGAAACTACCAACAGAGGGCTCTTTACATCCATTTGCAACTGACAACAGAATTTCTAAAAAGCAGGCTAAGTATTAGGGCTGTCAATGTTGTTGAAAACATGTAATTGAATTAATTATATACTCTGTGATTAATTAATCTAATATTTTTTTTGCTGTGAAAGTATTTTAAATATTTACATTCAAATGAATCATTGAATAATCAGCATTAGTGACACTAAAGTTCAAAAGCTCTTTTATTATTATTTTCACTGTTCAAATAATGGCCATAATAATCTATGACAGGGGTCTCAAACTCAAATGAGCTGGGGGCCACTTCGGCCAACGTCATCTGATTGGAGGGCCACGTCAGTCTTAAAGAATAATACAAAAAAGAACGGCTATTTCTGAAAATGCAATGATTTTTTTTTAAATACTACACAAAACTGCAAAGAGAAAGTGCAAATCTTTTTATCTCTTTTTAGACACCTGTGCTAACAACCTTAGCTTATAAATAAAATAATGAAAAGATATTAATACAAATGATAAAAAACAAAAAGCATAAAAACAGGTATGTGTGTGTTTCACTCCAAATAAAAAAAAAATCTTCTCATATCTTATTTAAACCTGCATGGCAAACTTTAGACACCATGGTTAAGAAAACAACACCATTGGATTTTGACATCAAACTTTCAAAAGGCTTGAAAGTGGTCTTTGTAAGGCTTTGTAAGGCTTGAAAGTCCTACTGCAAATCTTTGAGTATAAAAAAAAGTTTATGAATGGGGTAAATGTATCTAATTTGCCACTGGATGGCAAGCACCTCAAATTATGCACCTTTCAGTAAATACTGGATGCTGAACATATTTGAGCAGGTTTACAGGTTTTGTCATATTACCCATATACTGTATCAAATTAACAGGAAAACAGTAGGCCTAAGATGTAAACCAACAATAGTAAACTATTACTAGCCTATAACCACAAACCGTTATTATAGGCCTACAATAAAGTAGCCTGGTCAAATCGGTTCCTATCGTGGGTGACTTTGTTCTTCAGAGCCCTATTTTTACTACCCCTGCTGTCTGTACCACGTCCATCACGGACACTATCATCCCGATTACCACTGCCACCTCCGGCTATGTTGGGCAGAGGGTCGAAATAAGCATGGTAGGGCCTATGCTTAGTGGACACTGTCGTATACACGCAAAGACTCCTCTCCATTCACAGACGCACCGTGACTATCACTGTCAATAGACGATCGATCATAATCTCCAAAAGGCAGATATTCTCCTTCAGAATCAGAATCTAGGTGAATAACATAGCCTACCCAAGACTTCATCACACGTGAACGTTTTTTCAACATTTGGTGTAGGTCTATTTCTGCTTCAATTTGTGCAAAACTATGGCCTGCATCGCTTCCGCGTCATTACAAACAAATGCACGTCTTCATGTTTCACGCGTGTAATACAAGTAGGCCTATTTCCTGAAAACCTTGTGCAGCAAATTTGGGCTTGAATCGAAGCTCTGGATGTCTAGCAACTGGTGGAGAAGAGTACAAATGGGATTTGTCACCGTACTTGGATCTATCGTCTATTTTAATCAGTGTTGTGTTGTATAAAATTATCACTATGGTTTGTAGACATCATGATGAGGGAACGAGTTTGAAACTGTAAAGCATGTATTCATATAACCTCAATCATAATCAAGTAATACACTGAAGTTATTCCTAGCTAACATACTTTTATAACATTTTAAATATCAAGTTTAACTATTACTAATAACATAACGAAGCCATCCTACCAGAATGTGCACTCTGTATCCCGATGTCTCTTTTTGCTGCCCTGTGTGAGAGTTCTACCTTTGTTCGGGAGTGCGATCGTGCGATATTGAATTTTTGCACGGAACTCTGCCGGACTTTTGCGCCTTCTTTTTGGCTTCAACATTTAAAATGGTGTATTTTTGTTACGTGTTAGGCAAGATGTTTGGACTTAATTTCTGGCCCGAGTCTGAATATCTGCCACGACAGTTGTTTGTCGCAATTAAAAATACCCTCAAGGGCCGAATTACGTTATTATTTTGACATTAGGCCGCGGGCTGGAATTGGGCAGGGCACGGGCCGGATATGGCCCGGGGGCCAGAGTTTGAGACCCCTGATCTATGATATGACCTAATATGTACCTATAATTCAAATTCATTCAATGCTTCGGGAAGAAGTTTTTTTCACATACAAGGCATTTCAGGCCACAGATATAACCTAGGGGACACAATAAAAATCAATGTCAACACTATTTCTTTGCATTGATGTGTGACTTCAGAGTTGACGAACTCCAGTGATATGCAAATTCCTTGCTGCAGACTTTGCAGAGGACTTTATTTTAATCAATACTTTATTGTTGTCAACACCATCAGGCCGTTTTTTAAAAGTAAATGTTCCAATCAGTGATCTAGGCAGCACATTCTTCTCTCTCCTTCGTTTTACAGTCTAATGGTTACTGACTAGAACGGCTCGGGGTCAATTTTTTTCTCAAATTAATTAATCAAAATTAATCAGTTATTTTGACAGCCCTACTAAGTATACTAGTAAAAGAACAATGCCACTTTTTGCCATAAAGTAACACAGAGGGGCATGACACAAAGACACAGGCGCATCTGGTTGTATCTAATTTATCCTGTAGAAAACAAATAGCATTATTTTTGCTGTGTGCAAAGTCAACACTATTCATGTCTTCATGGTGTATTTCAGAGAACACTGGAAAACCTACAGTACATATTCAGGTATGGCTAATTACATATGTGATGTTTTACAGTGTGGCTATATTTCACATTGTGGTGAGGCTTGCAGCAGCCTGTTCTTTATCAAGGGCCCAGCACGCAAAGGCAGAGTGAGCTATTTTTAAGTATTTTGTCAGATCTCTCCCCATGCAACTACATTAAGCACATGGATCGGTTTAACAAATATATTGATAATGTGAACTCGGAACCACTGACATCCAACCGATAATACCACAGAGGTATATCCCTGAGAGGGCTGAGGGATTGGTGATTAGCGATAGTGGTTGGTACACGTCACCCATGCTTACTTAAGGCCAAAGGACATCCAGCAGGCTTAATGCATTCTGTGGGGATTATGTTTAAACTCTGTAGAGTATCCCTTAACCCCAAACTGACCTAAGACACTCAAAGGCTCCTAGTTCCATGTACATTTTAATTTAAACTAGGTCAATTTGTTTATTATTATGACCGCTGATTGTCAATTTTTGTTTTGTTTTGTTTTGTTCCCCCCCCACACCCACACCGTCCGTCATCTACTTCCTGAATTTTTGGTCAACGATACCCGGGACACCGAAACACCGGGGCACATGAAATTTGGTGGGTATGTAGCCCCACTAGACTTTTTACGGAAAAATTTTGTTTGGTCCCCGGGGCCCTCCCCCCTCAGCTGGGTCCCCGAAACCCCAAAAATGCAGTTTTTCCTAAATAACTACCTGAACCGTGGCACCGAGGATGAAGAAATTTTTATGGTATGTTGGTCTCAAGGGCCCAAACAACCTAGCCCATAATCACTCATTTGTGATTTGCACCCCCCCCCCGGTAAAAATGAAAATGCAATATCATTCTGCTTTAATCGCCCCTCTCTTCAGTTAAGATGTTCAGAACTGCACCAAATTTTATGTGTATGATTAACCTGGCATTCTCTGGGGGTATGCCAAGTTTCGTAGAATTTCATCCATGGGGGGGTCTAAAAAAATAATTTAAGTTATGTGTACATTTAGTGACTCTACACTCATTGGCCTGTAGATGGTGGTGCACACACGCACACACACACACAGGCACACACATACTATCGGTATCGGCAATTAGAACGGCCGATACATAATTACAAATTCAGTAGGATTAAAGGAAAACCAAATATTCATCATCATCATGGCTGCATTTCCAGTACTGGCGATACGTAGTCGTTTGTCCACCAGATGGCGCATCGTTGCAGTGAGATGTAATTTTGTTGGAAGTTAATCTAAAGTGGGTTGGAAAAACAATGGACGCTTCCTACAAGGACTGTAGTTTACCGCAGAGAACGTCTAATAAGGATAGGACGATTTTCACATGAAATGTAATTCCCATTTCTTCTTGAAGCCGAAATAAATCTGAGAATGTTTATCGGACATGCTTGTTTTTTACTGCAGGTACGTTAATCTTATAATGTCAATAGCTATAGGACCTAGGTACAATAATGTTACCGTTAGCATTGGTTGAGTGATGGAGGCCAATTTGATTGCATTTGTAGAAAACTACGCGGTTATACCAAGCAAATTGATAGCAGCACTAATTGTATCTTTCGACTGTCATCTCATTTGCTTATGACAATAACCTAGGCTACTAACAGGAGCTAAGTGAGTTAGCCACAACACGTTCGCTACATGATGGTTTTTTAATGGAAAATATATAGGCTACCTGAAAGATAACCTGTCTATGATGCATCCTAAACACCGGGCTGGGACATTTCTGCTCAAAGTCTCAAAAAGCATCTGAGTCAACATTCATTCCCAAACACCCATATAGGCTACTTCAATCCTCTATTTTCAAAGGTGATTCAAGTAAGGAAGAGCATGGCCCAAAGTAAAGTAACTAGGACTGAAACTATATAAATTCGTCAAAGTCAATAATTTGTGTCAACTCGCCGCAATGTAGATTTATTAACGCACCCGTGATGATCTACATCTCCATTTAAACCAAATGTTTTAGAGCGCACGTTGAGAGATGTATCCAGGGCAGGGCTGTACCTACATTTGTTGAACGTGCTACAAAAATCATTCTTTGCGATGGATGATTTAGTACCAACGTTACACCGGTCCGATACAGTTTTGCCTATGGCTACCGTGAGACTGAGATGATTTTTGTTTGTTCTAAGTGCGTGTTTAGGGTGTGAGAGGGGAGTCGATGTGCTTTGATTCCAGCTTGGTAGTTGTAGTCTATGCGATTAAAAAACACGTGTGTGTGAAGTATCCAAACAATGATAACGTTTTCATTATGGCTGCTTTAGCCACAGACCTTGAGCTACTGTACAGTGGGTTGGGTTCCATTTAGAAGTGTCCACTTCATTCGCGCTTTCCGTGATTAAACACAGCTGCGTGAAATGTATTACTACTGATATGCAAAACTATTAACTTTTCGCCAAGAGGTGGCAGCTTAAGTCCGCTTGATACTATAAGCCATTGGTTCCCAAAGGACATTTTATTTGGGTCGCCAGCATAGCCTAGTGACCATTTATGTTGTGTAATAGGCCTAGCATAGGGCCTACCTTATATAGTTTAACAGTCACGGTTAGGTCATAACTCCTCTATGCATTTTTGCATTTAGAATAGCTCTGAAACCGGGGCTTAACACGTTCGGGGGGGGGGGCAATCGCGAAATTAAACAATATTTCTATCGGGTGTCTACCATGGACTATAGGCTGGGTGAACTCAGCCTGATCTGCCGGCAATTTCTTTTTCGATATCTTAAAAGATTGAGCTTGGTCTGGCGAAAGCCAGACTAACCATGGACCTCATAGTTGCAAAATGCAAGGGAACATGAATCTGCCTATTATTTGCACGAACAATAACAGACGGTAGCTCTTCAACTTGGCCCGTTAAAATGTGTATGAACAGTCTAGCAACGCATTTCATGAAGGCCCTTTTGTGCATTGAATATAAAGCTGAATATCATATGAACTAGATGACTAAACTTATGCATATGTAGAAGAAACAGTCACAAAAATCCATGACCTCTCTTGATAGCTGTTGAAAAAACTGCATGGAACTGACAGGGATTGTTTTGTTTAATAATAAATACATTATGCTGCTACCTTCTGCTTTTCCCAAATACAATGTAGCCTACAGGTGTACCCTTCATCAGTCCAGTTGCAATGGATGGACTGTGATGAACTGCCCTACTTGTGATTTTTAAAATCTCTAAACAGTTTTATAACAATACTACAAATTTTTTGGCAAGTGCTACAAATCTATTCACCTTTGCAGCTCCAGTAGGCGACTTTGTGTGGCCTGCACACACACATTCCAAACAAGCATACACAAAAGTTTCAAGAGTGGGGGATGGAGTGGAAGATGGACAAATACATTAATGTGATTTATTTTCGCGGAATGGATGTACCGGACTGAGCGGCGGTTATATTTTGTACCGCTATGCGGTACATCTAGTTTATTTACATATAGTAGAAACAAAGACTTCCACTTGGATTGTGTTAAACACTGGGCCTCTATTATTGTGCTCATATCAGCAATATGGCAGTAGAATTTTAAACTTCCAGTTCTGGCTAAATCAAGACAAATCTTCAGCAAAACCACTCATGACAAGCAGCTTGAACAAATGATCTGACAACTTAAATTCCAAATACACTTTTTAATACACGCATTAAATGACACATTGGAATAAAGACGGAGTTGGAAAATAAAAGGTTTGGAGTAGGGCATCTACTGTTTTAGGGTGCAGTTGAAAAAGGTACTGATAGTACCTGTAATAAGTGGTTCATTGTTTTTGAAGTTGGGGCTGTAGAAGGTGCTTCTGTAGTTGGAGCAGTAGTAGTTTGAGGGATTCTTCACCGACCTTAAGGATGCCCCCAGCAGCCTCTAGACCCATGACTCCAGTGGCCTCTAGACCGACGATGCATCCACTGTTGATTCTGTGGAGGAAGCTCAGCAGCTGCCGAAGGGGCTTCTGTAGTTGGTGCAACAGTAGTTTGAGGGGGAATATTCACAGGCATTACAGGGTAGTAGCCTCCAAAGAGGGGATTCATCCACTGTTGATTCTGTGGAGGAGGCTCAGCCGCTGTGGTAGGTGCTTCTGTAGTTTGAGGGGGAATATTCACAGGCATTACAGGGTAGTAGCCTCCAAAGAGGGGATTCATCCACTGTTGATTCTGTGGAGGAGGCTCAGCCGCTGTGGTAGGTGCTTCTGTAGTTGGTGCAACAGTAGTTTGAGGGGGGATATTCACAGGCATTACAGGGTAGTAGCCTCCAAAGAGGGGATGCATCCACTGTTGATTCTGTGGAGGAAGCTCAGCAGCTGTAGAAGGTGCGTCAGTAGTTGGAGCTGGAGTAGTGGATACAACTAGAGAGGCTTAGTCTGAGCTTGATGCAGGGCAGGAGAGGGTTACTGGATTGCCGTGCCACAACATCTGCAGCAAGTGGCTATTGCCCTGGAGGAAGATATAAAATAATGCAGTCATACAACTAGCTCAAAACTGAAACATGTCCCACATGAATTTAAATGCTACATAATTGCTTGGGGGTCCTTTCGCCCGACTACAGGAACACTTTACATAGGAGTGGCCATACCGGTTGTATATGTAAGGCTCTTGAACCGCCTTACATATACAACCAGTATGGCCACTCCTATGCTCACATATCGGTTTGCAAGGGACCAAATGGTATTCAAATTGTATGTAATTGTTACTATGTTCACGATTAGCCTCCATTCCTCTGGTGAGTTGATGGGACGTCACCCAGGAAAGCTTAACTGTAAATTCAAGCTACTGAAATCAATTCATGAAATGTACGCCAACAGAAAAGCCTCTAGAGGATAACAGACCAATACTAAAACAGGACACATCAAGAGACTGTTAAATGAGCTTGCTCCATGCAGACAATGCTAAAACTTCCTGCTATAGCAATGGAAACTTAATTCAACAATACCTTCTGTTAAAATAGATATCATAAACAAGCAAACTAAGGATTATTTTAACAGGCCTGCTTTCACAAATTTGTCACGTTCAAGTGGCTAAAAGACATTTCTTTATTTTATTTAAACTTTGCATTCTCTTGGTTTTGTTGTTGATTCACTATGAAATTTAATGCCAGAATTAAGGCATTAATAAGGTGTGAAAATATGGAGTTTTGTTTTGTAGTGATTGATGGCATCTCTATGGGCTAATGTTACTCCTACTCTGACGAAAATTAAAATAAAAAAAAAATAAAATAAAAAATCCTCTGATGTGACAGGAAAACCATAGCCTACCTGTTTTATAACATTACAACCATCAAAAGTGGCGAGAAGCACGAGGCCCACCGCAGTCCTTTTCACAGAGTAGCCACACTCTCGACGTAGCTGGTGTAGTGAGAGGTGCCACCTGCTGAATAGAAAAAAAGAGAATGTCTGGTCTCAAGCTATTGATGCAAACAATGCAAGTGAAAGGGCTGCAAGGAATCGGCTGAATTAGGCCACTAATGTCGACAGAGAGTTATTGTGTACACTGTAAAACAAAAACAAGTTATCCAATACTTTTCTTACCGCTGTCTAACTGGAGTGAAGAACATCCAGGGCCTTGTGCAGAGAACTTCATGAGGTCATTAGTACATAATAACTTGGGTCGCATACGATCCCAGGCCCTAAAGTCATGAGTGCCGCTTTGTCCACCCACCAGGCCTGGATCGTCAGCTTGAACGTTAACGGAGCCATCGTCTGTAGTGTTTTCTCCAACATATCGTCTCTCATATTCCAGATTTCGACCCAGTGAAATATTCCCTGTGCCGAAAGTAATTGTCCCAGTTTGAATATTCTCAGACCTTTCCTCATGATGTCTCATCTTTTTGCACTATTTCAAGGCTTATACCACATGTTTGGCCAATGTAAAACCATAAGAGACACAAAAATAAAACACCCTGGTTTGGTTTAAGCCTCATATCTATAAAAGTGGTAGCCTACAACCAGGGAGCTGTACTAGCCTTGCTCTCACAACTCTTTCAGTACCCTATATATAGGCCTACTCAATTAACACTAATTGAAATGAGACCAGCGACCAAGCCTCTGATCAGGCTGTAATTGACGATGCAGCTGAACACCTAAATAGTCTAGGCCTATAGGGCTCTGGGCCTGCTCTTTAATTTCATTCACAGTTGATCAGATACAGCTGTTCTAATGGTTTTAAGTTTGTGGTGAAGTCCAATGAAATTAATTTTCTTATAGAAAATATTTAGTTGCGAAAATATCCACACTTTTTACTTATTGATAACTAAAAAAAAACAAAGAAAGAAAAATAAATTAATTTATTGGAATAAATATAGTTTTTAAAATGTTATATGGACAATAGCACTTTTTACAGTGTAGCCTATTATTTGCTTAGCCGACCCTATGACCGACTAACTAACTAACCCACAAACTCCCTTACTAAATTGACTACATTTGTTGCACACTTGAAACAAAATGTCTTCAAAAGTATGTTGAAGGTGGTTCCATTTATTTCCATTCCAATAACTTTACACATTACATTTGCGTTTGCACTTGTAGGCTGCTTTTCTTTGTCTCGTTTTCCTACTGTTTATTTTTTCTACTCAAACTTGAACTGTTCCATTGCTTACCCTATATGTTTGAATGGCCATAAAAAGGATAAATCAGGGGGGGGGTATATCACATTTTACTTTGGTGTTATGGTAGCCTACTCTGCACGTCATTGACTACGAGTGGTAACTTCTACTACCTACTACTACTTCTACTACCTGATGCCTGAGCCAAAGGGAAAATTATAATAAAAGAGAGACGTTGAGCTTTAAAGTCTATAATGTTGGTTTGGCTCTTCATTGATTCATTAATCTGCCAAAAAATTTTTTAAGATATGTTCATAGCAAAAATGGATGCATGCGATTCATTTAGATGAATTAATCACAGAGTATGTAATTAATTAGATTACATTTTTTAATCGATTGACAGCCCTAGTAATAATAGCTGTAGCCATTAACATCAGGCACAAGTAGTGTCATTCACTAATAAGAATCAGTGTAGAAGGGCCAAGTCTGGAGGATGTCTTTTCACTTTTTTTAAGATCAGATTCTGCAGGTAAAAGTACAATAATAAGGTGACTTGACTTGACCTACTACAGGACTTGACTTGACTTGACATAGCATGTGACTTGACTTACTTGAGACTTGCAGGTTAAGACTTGAGACTTGGTCCCATCTCTGGGAAACAGCAACAAGCACAAAACACAAAACAATATACAATATGGCCACCAGGGTGACACAAAGGCAGTTAGTCATGGCAGGATCTTGACAAGTTTCCGTGCAACAGATTTGCATAGAATGCTACTGACATAGAAAAACGACACAAAAAACCTGCATGCAAGGAATTGAGATGTACATACAAATGTGGTTAGGCCACCCAATAAAACTGATTAAAGGTATCATGAGAATCTATTCTGAATGTATGGTAAGGATGAAGGGCTTCTTAATTCACATATAGAGCAATTACATGATTTCCAGGGAAGTACATTTGAAGTCATACAGTATTTATGATTATGTATATATTTAAAGGAATTGATTTGATTCCAAGTGGTAATTTATTGCAAAAATATTACTACTTATCTCTTGATGAATCTTCATCATATCATATCATTCACACACACACACACACACATACACACACACACACACACACGGTCAAAAAAATATATAAATGTAGCCTAAAGAATAATTTAAAAAATAACTAAAATAATAAATAAATTACTTTAAAACCCAATAAAAACTTTTTACAAAATATAAAGTATAGAAGTGAAATAGTTTTATTGGGGTCCTATACCCAAAATGAGTAATTAATTTATCTTGATGAACTCTGTTTTATCTCCCCTTTCAATATAATAGTAAATGTGGGCACTACAACACGAGGCACTAGGCTACAATAATTGTGGCATTGATGGACAGTTTATCACAGAGCCTGACTTATTGTAATTACTTCTTTGGATAAAGTCTATCTTACTTTTATTCCTAAATAGGCTACTTGGTTGACCCATCTCCTGACAACAAACAAATATTAGCATGCAGAGCGAGAAGCGTACAGGAGTTGAAGCTGGGAGAAAAATAGGTTGGCCTATAAAGAGAAATGGAAAGAGAATTTTGCATTCATCTTACCCGGTTTCACAAATACAAAGCTTATGTATCTGATATGCAACAACACTGTCGCTGTTTGAAAAGAATATCATACCACACACAGCGGCACCTTCAAGGTGGCCTATCTGTGCCAAACAGAAGCACAAAAGCGCTACATTGAAGTGCTGGCCGAGGGCTATGCACAGCTAGCAGGATCCAGTGCATTCTGGTGTTCTTTCTCATATTTGTTTAAGCACCCACTCGCAGTCTGATTGGTGAATAGCCTACTGTAGGGCCTAGGCTATGTAAATCAATATTGTAAAATAAAAGATTAAAAACAAATTGGACTGCCAGAATAATTTGGAATAATTTCAGAGACGGGCCACCATTGGCCGCCTGTTGCCAACCCATGCCAATTAACATTAGCCTACCATAACTTCATTGAGTCAATGCCAAACTCTGATGTTGATCTGTCATCACTTTGCACCCTCGATTGACGTTTACCACAGTAGCCTAAATATGTATGGATTCTTTGAACTCTTTTGAACACAGATCTTCTGTTTATAAGGCCATAGATGCACAGAGGCACTGTTTGTACAACAGGACAGGAGCATGCAAAATCAATCTATATGGACAAAATTCTCACTTGTCCCACCGGCAAACCCGCTGAGACCAGGTCTCGGGGGCCCACTAGCGGCTCGGGGCTCAAAGCAGTTGCCTGCCTTGCCTGTTGAAAAGGTACGCCTCTGCACACGGTAGTATACCAGGAAAAGGGGCAGGGTCATAGTCACATGGGAGCGGAGCAGGTGTGCTGTGACATATCAGTCTTGTTTCCCACTACAAGACTTCATTCACAAAACAAACACTGAGCATAGTGAAAGCTGAAAAGAGACTTTGAACACACAGTGGATATAATTTTAATACATTTGATTTGCATTTTCTCTCGCTAAGATAACAGAGAGTTTGTACTCATCCTTTTGACCTGGGGAAAGGGGTGCTGTGTGTCCCTGTCTTCTTTAGACATGCATTGCTCCTACAAAGGCTAAACTGGAAGAGGATTTTAAAGAGAAGTGATACGATCATAAGAACAAGATAAGAAATAAGTGTGTGTACAAATGCTTTACTGAAGAGATTTAAGGAACAATACTTTACAAATGAGGAACAAACCAATGCCAAATAGCACATAAAAGACAGACCAATTGATATAAGGACAGCAGGAATAAGATAGAGTAAGTGCAGAAATACATAGGAATATGGCTTCACTGGCATACTGGCTTTGTATTTGTGTAATGGGCACAATGCACATCACAATGTGTAATTATGGTAGACCACTGAGCCTGATCAATGATTGTTCACTGTCCTTGTTTTCTATGCTCACTCACATCCCCACAGCAAGGACTACATGAGCTGTTCCAGATGGCTCACAAACTCTTACAGGCATGTGGTCACATTGGCCTGTGCTTCATGTCCATTCGCCATGCTTTTTGGCATTGTCTTGTGAGGACCTTAACCAACCCAATATTCACACCCCTGCATGTCCAGGAGGTTTGAATCAGGGGGGGTTGAATGAAGCAGGAATTCATCTGGTGGATACAGTGGTTATGGTATGTGCTGGTCTCTCACACGTCATCAAGGGAGCACTTTGTCTTCTGGTAGCGCCTGTACGCTCAGTGAAATCATGCATGGTGTCCAATCTCAATGCGGAGGAAAAAAGGAGATGGCAGGAAATGCTAAAAGAAGTAAAAGAGGAAAAGGAGAGGCTAAAGCAGTATCTGAAGAGGTCTGCTGATGGTCACAACCACTGGTCAAATTTCAAAAAATTATATTGAAAAGAGCTGTGTTTCACCAGTTCTCATGCAACAGATTTGCATGGAATTCTACTGACATAGAAAAACAGCACGAATAGCCTGCATGCAAGGACTTTACATACACATGTTTAGGAAGGATGAATGCTTCTTTTATTATTTTTTTGGCCTTTTTATGACAGGAAGCAAATGGGAGAGAGAGTCAGGAATTGGATCCGGAAAGGACCACAGGACGGGAAATCAAACCCGGGTCGCCGGCGGACGGTGAAGGTGCCCCAGCCAGTCACGCCACGGCTGGGGCTGGATGAAGGGCTTCTTAATTCACATATAGAGCAATTGCATTTTTAGTCATCCAGTATTTAATTAAGTACATGTTAAGAAATGTACGTTTCCAAGTGGTAATTTATTGCAAAAATTACTGCTTACTGCTTATCTCTTGATTAAACTTCAGTATATCATGCACACACACACACACACACACACACACATGGTTGTTTCCCTCTAACACAGTGTTTCTCAAACTTTTTCAGACCAAGGACCACTTAACCAATAAAAAAAACTTCACGGACCACCTATCAACAGTCAACAGTATCAACTTCAACAGTATATTACACAGTAGGCCTAGGCCTACTCACTGGACCACCTTGCTTATTGTCTTTGCACCTTGCTTATTGTGTCAGAGGATTCATATGATTTAAACTGGCGTAGCTTACAGGCAGTGTTGCAGAACCGTTTGGATTTACATTGGTTCAATATTGCAAAAAACTCATCTATATTATATTTTACCACATCTGCCACCAGTGGTCCCCGGACCACACTTTGAGAAACACTGCTCTAACAGTCTCGTCCAGGAACCAGGAAGAGGAGCCATATCATAGCAACATGGGAGTAAAACAGGTGTTTCGTGACCTGGGCCCTCTTCTCTTCTCTCTGTACATGCTTCCCATAGGTCAACTTATTCCTAAACATGCTATCTCATTTCATTGCATTACAATTGATCTGCAGCTATATTTATCACCCCTTGTTAGACAGTACTCTATGAGGCTCAATGACTATATGGATATCTAGAGCCACTCACGGGCTCTGGTCAAAACTGTTAATACAGAAATGATCAGAATTAGTGTCAGAGGTCATCCACGTTGGAATTTAAAATGAAAGATTTATTACCTTGATGTGAGACAACTTTAACTGTTTTTCATGTCTAAAAGTAAATTTTGAGACATTCAGTCTTTTTCTTCTAACTCATTACACAATGGGTTGCGACAATAAAATAATTAATACCATTTAGAAGTATAAAGAAGAGCTACAATTCAGTTACCTTTCATCATAGCTACGCTAAAACATGTGGCTGCTGGCCATCAAAAGAGCTAGCAATGTCAGTTGGGGTTGGTTGTGTCATTTTTTGTGGGGTTAGTTGTCACATGTTGGCCTATGGACTCTTCGGTATTTCATTATATCATCATATTACCTTGGTTTCAATAGGGATTTAATCTAAATAGTCTAAAACAACTTAAAACATAAAATACTAATGAAAAGAACATACTTGATGTTTCCTGTTCATGTTATCAACGCATAAGATGTATGTAGTTTTTGCATTTCAATGAAATTAAACTTTTTTATTATTTTTAAGAATGTATCCATTTTTTCATTTTTTATCCCATTGGAATAACATTGGGACAACTAACCCCATAGCGTGTGACAACCTACCCCCCTGATGGGGATGGTTGTCACATTTCTTACAAGGTGCATTTGACAGCCCACATCCTTCTAACAGACTGGATTCAAGCAGATCAAGGTCGCTCCATTTGTACCTGACACATGAGGCTTCCTTTGTGTCCTGAAAGGGAATTTGTGCAGGACACGGTTTTTGTGGAAACTAATTTTAAGTAAAAAGTGTGACATCTAACCCCGCTCTCCCCTACTAATAAATAAACTAATGTGTTGAATAAACTAATGTGTTGTAGCCTATATGGGTGTATTGGCTGAACACTTTGGTTGTCTCAGTAAACAAACAAACAAGAAAACACATAACAAGCGAATTTAAGGTTTATTGAAGGATCGAACTCTAGAAATGCTGAGATTCGATCTGGTAATAGGCCTATTCCCTCTGTTCCTACCAATGCCAGAAGAGGGCGCTACCTGAACATCATTTAACCCAACCGCGACTCAACATCTCAGTGTAGACCCACCACAATGATGGGTTACACAACAAAGCAAAGTACACTCACACCCTCAACCCTCCCTCATAGACACATTTGTAGGCTACACAAAATATGTAGGATAGGCTACCATGAAGAAGCTGTTCACATTTGAAACATGGGGTAATAGCTGCCTGCAATATTTTTCCATAAATATGGAACATATGGGCAATAATTAACCTTGAGTACCGTTCTGTCAATATTTTGGTGACAAGAGATGGTTGGTGTCAAGGGCGTAGGTTTGGTCTCAGCTTTGGTGGGGACACATCCCCAACTCCTGTTGTCACAATACCAACATTATTATGACCGCCGCGCAGCGAAGCAGTGGTCATATAGGTTTAGTCAGATTTTTTTTTTTTTTTTTTTTTTTACTATACACCAACTGGCCTGTAGGTGTCCAGAGACAGTTTTCTGTGAATATCTCGAGAACCTTAGGGCCTAGGAGGTCCACCTTTTTTTTTGTATGTTGGTCTTAAGAGGACATGTCAACCCATCCCATTACCACTTATTTCATGTATATAGCTAGTTCCTAGTTCAAAATTAAAAAAAAAAAATTAGGTGTTTTCATCACAATATCTCTGGGTGACATGGTCAAAACTGCACGAAATTGAAAGTGTAGGATCATTATGACACCCTCCAAATGCATGCCAAGTTTTGTCAACCCATTCCATAACCACTCATTTCATGTATAGCGCCACCTAGTTAAACACAAAAAAAAGTAAAAATTAGGTGTTGTAATCGCTTGGTATCTGTGACCTAACATAGTCAAAACTGCACAAAATTGGAAGTGTAGGATCATTATGACACCCTCTGAATGCATGCCAAGTTTCGTGGAATTCCGCTCATGGGGGGCCACACAATAAATTAATTTATGTTTACTATACACCAACTGGCCTGTAGGTGGCGGGAGACAGTTTTCTGTGAATATCTCGAGAACCGTGGGGCCTAGGAGGTCCACCTTTTTTTTTTGTATGTTGGTCTTAAGGGGACATGTCAACCCATCCCATTACCACTTATTTCATGTATAGCCACCTAGTTAAAAATTAAAAGCAAAAATTAGGTGTTTTTTCATCACAATATCTCTGGCTGACAGTTTACATACCGAGCCCAAGCGGTCTACAGAGGATGCAATCTGCTCTGCCCTCCACCCAGCCCTCACCCACCTGGAAAAAAAGAGACTCATATGTGAGATTGCTGTTTATAGACTTCAGTTCTGCATTCAACACCATAATACCACAACAACTCATCTGCAAACTTGACAAACTGGGACTCAGTACCTACCTCTGCAACTGGCTACTGGACTTCCTCTGTCAGGGCCTCAAGAGTAGTACGTGTTGGCAACAATACCTCAAGCAGCATCACACTGAGCACAGGGGCCCCCCCAAGGCTGCGTGCTCAGTCCGCTGCTCTTCACCCTGCTGGCCCTTGACTGCACTGCAACCTACAGCAACAATCACATAGTGAAATTTGCTGGCAGACACAACTCTGGTGGGTCTCATCACCAAAGGCGTGAGACTCAATACAGGTTGGAGGGTCAGACCATCTGACCACGTGGTGCAGGGACAACAACCTCCTGCTGAGCGTCAGCAAGACCAAAGAGATTGTTGTTGACTTCGGGAGGTCACACCCAATACCTGCCACTGACCATCGGCGGTGCTGTGGTGGAGAGGCGAGCAGCACCAAATTCCCTGGGGTGCACATCGGTGAAGACCTCTCCTGGACCACCGACACTGCATCACTGGCGAGAGGAGCTCAGCGCCGCCTGTACTTCCCTCGGGAACTCAGGCGAGCAAGTGCTCCCACCAGCCATCATGACCACATTCTACCGAGGCACCATTGGGGCATCCTCTCCAGCTGTATCGCTGTGTGGGGGGCGGAAGCTGCACTGAATACAACAGGAAAGCCCTGCAGGCATAGTGAACACAGCTGGAAGGATTATTGGTGCTTCCTCCCCTCCCTGAAGGACATTTACACCACCCACCTCACCCATGAAGGACCAAAATTGTGAGTGATGCAAGTCACCCGCTCACAATCTGTTTGATCTACTGCTCTCTGGGAAGAGGTACAGAAGCCTGCGCTCCCTTTACCAGACTCACCAACAGCTTCATACACCAAGCTGTGGGATGCTGAACTCTCTCCCTCCTCTCCCCCCTCCACCCTCAGCTACATAACATCCTGGACATTGGACCCACAATGGCCGCCTGCACTACTCCACTTGCACACTGTACACTTTGCAACTTGTTGTTGTTGTCCTGAAAACCACAACACTTCTGCTGCTCTTACATAACTTGCACCACTATGCCACTTTCTTTCTTACTTGGGTCAAACAGAACTACCCCAGCCTTTTATTGGCCTGACTTTTGCACTAGTATTTTATTGACTGTCTATGCACAATTTCAACCAAATTTTGCTGCTCTTATTTTTCATTATATGTGCCCTCTTATTTACTTATTTACTTACTTTTTGTTTTACTTGAATGTTATGTTTGTCTGTAGACTTAAATTGGTAAAATATGTCTTGTCTTCACCGTGGGATAGTGAAAGCGTAATTTCGATCTCTTTGTATGTCTGGAACATGTGAAGAAATTGACAATAAAGCTGACTTTGACTTTGACTTTGACTGACATGGTCAAAACTGCACGAAATTGAAAGTGTGGGATCATTATGACACCCTCAAATGCATGCCAAGTTTTGTGAACTTTTCGTTCATGGGGCCTTACAATAAAATAATTTATGTGTACATTTAGTGACCGTTACACCAACAAGGATTCCCGGGACTCTGAAAGACCGGGTACCACTAAACTTGGTGGGCATGTAACCCCACATGGATAGCATGGAACCATCATTTTTTTCGTTTTGATCTGTAGCCCCCCCGCTGGACTGGACCCCCCGAAAGGAGGGTAGGGCAGACAAAGTTTTCTGTGAATATCTTGAGAACCGTAGGGCCTAGGATGACCAATTGTTTCCGTATGTTTGCCTCCAGGGGTCATCTTAACCCATTCCATGTGCACACATGTGCATAAACAGATACACACGCACACACATACATTCACAGTAATCATACGTATGACACATACTCACACAGTAGACATATGTACGCATGCACACACACACACACACACACACACACATAAACATAAACATGTACACGCACACATGCACACAAGAATTTCTCAGAATTATGAACAGGCAAGATGGGGGTGGGGTTGTATAAAATGAATTTTACATGTGAAATCTATGAACTAATCATGTTTTGGTACTTGTTGTCTAGCAGATACCAGTGAGAATTGAGTGTGGATAATGCAATTTAGTGAGACAGTTAGAATCATATAGGCCTTTCAGTGTGATTTATTTTTGTGGAAAAAATGTGCTGGACTGGGCGGCGGTCATATTTTGTAGTTGTAGTTAGTTTGTTCAATACCAATAGTTGTTTAGTTGTTGTTTCAATACCAATACTAAGTGAAGAATCTCGATACTTTTGCAATTTTTTAAAATTTGATTTGGTTTGTGTGATTTGTGAGATCATTCACATCAGTGGCAATCATGGAATTTGATTGACCCTCCACACACACACACACAGTGTTGGGCAAGTTACTTCAAAATCGTAATGTATTATGTATTACTCATTACTGTCATTTCAAAGTAATTTTTTACATTATAATATTAATGTATCTGAATTGTAAGGCATTACACTACTATTGTATTAGCCTACCTTTAAGTTACTTTTACCAAAATATCTAGAAATATGGATTTGGAATTCTAAATGCAGTTTATTATGCTCAATGCAGCTCATTGCACTTCTAATGGAGGGCGATGTGGTATAAGATAATGACTGAGCTAGGCTTAAGGCTAACAACAGTAGAATGCAATAGGCGCAGTGATGTCTCATGATGCAATACAAGGAACAATCATAGCCAGAATTTTGTTAAAAAACAGACCAAAGGTCAAGTCTGGTCAATTGTGATAGAAATGCTGTAACTTTAGGCTTAGGCCTACTCATTAAAATCAACTACCTGTATATTGTAACTCAAAACTTAAAGACATGTCAAGATAGGCTACACAGTGCCGCTGCTGGCCATTTTGGTGCCCTAACTGGTGAAATACTGTATTAACCTAAGTATGTCATCATATGGCCAACTATAAGGATGTAATCTGCCTGTTCTCATGGATGGGTAGTATTTCTGAAACATGTAATATGTATTTCAAATACAAAATAGTATTTTGTCATTTGTATTTTATTGAGTTGAAGGAAATGGCTCTGTATTTAGTATCAAAATACTTTATTGGTGTGTATTTTTGCATTTTAAAAAATACTGCAAAATACTATATGTGAAAAACACTAAAATGGTAGATACTACACATAGGTGTAATGAATAATTGATAATTAGGCAACAATGGTTTATGTTTACTGCAATCAGCTAATGTGAGAACAGCTGTGTTCAACGACACTCCCAGCTTTTCAGTGACGGCTATTGCTGAAGCATCAGCTCTGGTCTGAAGTATAAGTAAGTATAAGTATATACTTTTGATCCCGTGAGGGAAATTTGGTCTCCCAATCCGTGAATTAGTGAAACACACTCAGCACACAGTGTACACACAGGGAGGTGAAGCACACACTCATCCCAGCGCAGTGAGCTGCCTGCAACAACAGCAGCGCTCGGGGAACAGTGATGGGTTAGGTGCCTTGCTCAAGGGCACTTCAGCTGTGCCTACCGGTCGGCGTTCGAACCGACAACCCTCCGGTTACAAGTCCGAAGCGCTAACCAGTAGGTCGTATGGGATAAGCATCAGCTAAATGTAAATGTAAATTCTTGAATTATTCTTAATTCTGATCACGATACATGAACTTGCATACGGTATACTATTTGGTATGACAGGGGCCAAATTGTATTGTTTTTTACTATATAGTTTTAATAGGCTTAATGTTTGGGATAAAAAAGCTTTTTTGCAGTGCTTCCAAACTTCCTTGAATATAGTATTTTGAGTATTTTCTAAATACAAAAATACAGTATTTTATTTTGATACATTAAAAATGAGGGTAGGCCTATTAGGTATTTTATTTTAAAATACATTATGATGTATTTTTGTCCATCCCTGTCTGTTCCCAGCATTAGCACAACACTGCGATGGTTAGCTTGTCACCTGTGACGATATATGCTAGGCCTAAGTGCCTGACCTATCTGGGTGCGTTTGGAGATGCCTCATGAACGTTGTTGAATAGGCTTAATTTATCCTGGTGCCACACACCTTGCATGTCGCTGTTCGCTTATTTCCTCTGTGCATGAAGTTATTGTAACCGAAAATAATGATAAAAGGCACAACTCCGGGAGGGCTTCTTGTCGCCATGGTCAATGCATTTTTTATACAGTATTTCTGTGAGTGTGGGCACATGCGTTACGTTGCACATTATGGCAAAGGGGCCATGCCGCTCGTTATACGTTTTCCAAAGTATTCTGTATGTAGCAATAAAATAAAATAGAAATACATGAATACATTTAGATTTTAAAAAAGCAATAATTGCATGAAATAGAGCTTGTTCAGGAGTCTCGAAGCTCGAGTCAAGTCTGAAGTCTTTTGAGTGGAGTCGTAAGTCAAGTCTGAAGTCATTGTTTTTGCGACCTCATGCTTTTCAGCCAATCAATGACGTTTCTTGTACTTGTAAGTTCGCTAAAATATTGGTGGGGACAATTTTGTCATCTCAAAATTTTGATTAGGACTAGTCCTTAGCGTCCCACCCTAAATCTATGCCCATGGTTGGAGTGTTTGCAGCTAATTTGCATTATTGGGCTGCCAGGGGCAGGGCAATCCCTCTGGTTTGGTGGAGGAGTGGGCGTGGTTTAGTCATAGGCCCTACTTGAGGCGTCTCTAAAACAAGGCTTGGGTAGACTCAATGGGTAGACTAGGCTACAGTCTGGAATGGGTCCTGCCGAAGTTAGAAAGTCAGGGGACAACAATGATTGCGACCAAACCAAGAAACTGATCCATGAAGGTAAGGTCCAAACGAATGCTGCCGTTTCCTTGGCGCATCGTTTTCGCAAGCATATATGTGTATGAAAATAAACTTTAATGTTGCGATTTTAAAACGCTAACTTTGAATAGCAGCTGTCCCGAAATCTAGGCTAGATTGTATGCAGTGTTGACAGCTGTTAGCCATGAATATAATCTTCTCTGATGCTTTAAAATGTGTAATTTTAAGGAAACGAGGAGCTGTTTTGCTCCTTTGTTTTGCAAATATTTGGACCTAGTAGTTCTACTCGGCGCTTTTTTGCAGCTGCAAAGCTCAAAGATTAATTTTGCCATCTACTGTTGTCGGCATACTGTACTCACTGGTATGGGGGAGTCACAGTTGATGACGTCTCAGTTAATTGTGGTGTAAGTAGACGTGCATATTAGCAGCCAATTTTCTGTTTCCTTTGCTAGCTATTTTTTAGAAACTGACTGTAACTGTCCTACAACTGGCAATCTTCTTCAAGTTGCCAAAACATGCTTCAAGCCCTGGCACTTTGGAAGTTCATGGTTTTCGTAGTTTGAGCTATTGTTTTCTTACATACAAATAAACAAAAAATGCTGTCATTATCACCTCTAGGCTACTATTGTTAGCTCTTCTAGTGGACTAGACAGTTCAATCAATATGAATTGCCCATCTGGTTAACACACTGTCATCTGCTGAATTTGCTGGCACCTCTTTGTTCATAAGTAGGCTAGTGTGCAGGTATGTCTTCTGGACTACATCTGAGGTTGTCTTGCAAAGAGCTATTCAGCTGGGCCATTGTGCTCTCTTAATCTTAGGGATGGTATCTCAACTTCTTTCTCACCGATTTGCTGTATTTGCTGTATTTGCTGTATTTGCCCCCTCAGCACAAATAACATCTGAACTATAAGGAGCCATGGATGGCAGAAATGAGTCCGAAACCCTCACCTCAAATGACCCCAAACCCTCAAGCTCCACAGGGAGCTCTCTCCTGCAGACCAGCACAGGTAGTGTGACCATGGTAACCAGAACTAATAGACACTGCAAAGTGGTTGGCCTGGAAACCAGCTCTAGATAAATGATGTGCATACATCTTATGCGTAGGGGTTAAGGGCTATGAATCATGTACACTTTGAACTTTAAATGCACTAATCTGTAGTATGGTCACCTACATTGTGGTTAATAAATAAATATGGCAGTGGAATTTTACTTTAATACACAATTATTGGCATAACAAAAAGGAAAAACCTGTTGGAAAATGTAGAACAGAACCATACTACAATACACTGTCTCCACTATTTTTAAGCGGTAGCATCGCCACCTAAAAAAACGGTGCTCCTGGTTTTGATACCCGTGGTAGTGCGTCTGACACTTTGGATAGAATTCAGTCCATTTACGTCCCTCTCTCTTCATTTATAGGGGCACAATTCATTAATATATCACGAGAGAGAGAGAGAGAGAGAGAGAGAGAAAGAAAGAAAGAGAGAGAGAGAGAGAGCCTGTGTTTTGGATTTGTGATATGAGAGAGCCTTACAGTACCTCTGTGCTGTGTCAGCCACACCTTGTACCACTGATTACACTATCTTGTGTATATTGCTCATTAATGACTATCTTATTACTGTAACACACATTATGTAACCTCACACATTCAAGCACTTATTTGTTAATTTTCACATACACACACACACACAAGCCTGTGTGGTCCTTTGCACAGTATGCAATCACCGAAAATGTTTGTGTGTGTGTGTGTGTGTGTGTGTGTGTGTGTGTGTGTGCGTAATCCTGAAACCTATGCTAGAAATTTCCACCCAGCATGGCAGCCGCAAAGACGCTTTGAAGGTTGGAAAATAAGGAGTCAGGGATTTAGCGTGGAAAGTAGGCCATTTATGCATGTTTACGTGCTTAACAGAGGAAATATGCCAATATGCAAACCTAAGGGTGAGGGAGCTAAAGCTAGCAGACATGTCTAAGAGAGTGCGTCTGGTGAGAGATGTAACACCCCCCCCCCACACACACACACTGTTTTTTAAGGAAATTGAATTGGCAGACAATTACATAATGCAATAGCAGCATGATGAACACAACTGAACATCGCTAACTATATTCACCCTTTAATGTAATAGCAGCATGATGAATACAACTGAACATCGCTAACTACAGTATATTGACTCTTTTTAATACAATACCAGCATGAAGAGCACACCTGAACACGACTAACTATATTCTATATTCACTCTTTTCCTCTATGATTCTGCTTCTCTCCTCCACTCCTCTGTATCCCTCTCCCATCTCTCTCTCTGTATCCCTCTCTCCATCTCTCTCTCTGTATCCCTCTCTCTTTCTCCTTTGAGCATCTGTCTTTCTTTCCCCCACCTCAATTCTTTCTCCTGTCTCCATGTCTCTTTCCATCTTTTTGTCTTCCACCCCTTACTTCTTCTCTCTCTCTCTCTCTCTCTCTCTCTCTCTCTCCCCCCCACCCCTCATGTCCAGGTTGTGGTGTGGTGCTGGTCCTCTCGGCCCTGGTGGCGTCGGTCAGCGGGCTGCTCCTGGGCTACGAGATGGGTCTGATCTCGGGGGCGCTGCTGCAGCTGCGTGAGGCCCTGTCGCTGTCCTGCCAGAGCCAGGAGCTGGTGGTCAGCTCCCTGCTGCTGGGCGCCCTTCTCTTCTCGCTGGCCGGCGGCGCCGTGCTCGACCGCTGGGGACGCCGCTTCGCCATCATGCTCACCGCCGCCATGGCCGTGGGCGGCACCCTGCTGATCGTGTGCATGAACTCGCTGGCCGCCCTCGTGGCTGGACGGGTGGTGGTGGGCATGGCCGTGGCGCTGTCGGGTACGGCGTCCTGCCTCTACATCGCAGAGGTCAGTAGATACGGTCAGTAGATACGGTCAGTAGATGCGGTCAGTAGATATCGGTACTGGTCACTCAGTTCAACTGGGCTGTGAATACTTCAGCTGTTAGTAAACCACAGAAGGCAAGCACACAAGTACTTAACAAACACTAAAACCAAACTTATACAAAATCTACATATGTAGTATGTATGTGTGTGTGTGTGTGGGTATATCTGTGTAATAGATATACTGTAGGGGTGTAATGGTACACAAAAATCACGATTCAGTAAGCACCTCGGTGCTGAAGTTGCGGTCAGGTACATTTTCGGTATCAAAAATCGGTACAATATTGCTGGAAAAGGTTAATTGACATACAACTTCCAGCAGAGGCTTTGATTGTATTTGCGTGTCCGTGTTTTAGGGACATTGGAAACGGGCTTCAATGGCCTCTTGGCCAGACGGACCTGCAGAGCAAATCCCAAATTTCCCCAAGTGTTGTATGGGTATTCCCAGGCTACACATTCCCTAGACATTTATTTAATTTAAGTATTAATACATTATTATTCATTTAAAATGTTTGCCTCCTGTTCATGGCTTATGTGAGCCTAGGTGTTTACAGAGTGTATAGTGTACAGTGTGTCTGATTTGTCTGTACGAGCTGATTTTGTGTGTGTGTGTGTGTAGGTAGCCCCTCAGGGGCGACATGGCTGTCTATAGTTTACAAGTACCAGGCTGTACGAGCTGATGATGATGTATGGGTTTGCATGTTTGTGTAACGATACATGACTCTGTGTGTGTGTGTGTGTGTGTGTGTGTGTGTGTGCAGGTGGCTCCTCAGGCATGGCGCGGGCGCCTGGTGTGCCTGTACGAGCTGATGGTGGTGCTGGGTGTGCTGTTGGGCTTCGGCCTGAGCTACGCCTTTGTGGCGGTGCCCGGGGGCTGGCGCTACACCTTCGCCGCCGTCATCCCCCCTGCGCTGGCCCAGGCTGCCGCTATGTACTTCCTGCCGCGCAGCCCCCGCTTCCTGCTGGCCAGGGGCAAGGAGGAGGAAGCCCGCACCGTGCTGGAGCGTCTTAGGGGGGCGTCAACGTTGTCGACGACAACAACGACGTCGGCCGGGTTGTTGCCGGGCGCTGCAGGGTCTCCCGCGCTGACCGTCGTGGAGGAGGAGCTTCGGACCATCCGGGCCGCCCTGTGCCGGGAGATGCAGCACAGCTTCCTGGACCTCTTCCGTTCCCACGACAACATGCGTCAGCGGCTGCTGGTGGGCGCGGGGCTAGTGTTCCTGCAGCAGGCCACCGGGCAGCCCAACCTGCTGTCCTACGCCTCCACCGTGCTGCGCCACGTGGGCTTCCAGAGCGGCCAGGCCGCCACACTGGCCTCCACGGGGCTGGGCGTGGTCAAGGTGGGCGGCACGCTGCCCGCCATCCTGCTGGTTGACCGCTTGGGGCCCAAGGCCTTTCTGTGCGTGGGCTCCGGGGTCATGACGCTGTCGCTGGCTGCGCTGGGTGCCGCCACCGCGCAGAGCCACACGCAGGTGCAGAGCCTGTGCCAGAGCTCGCTGCCGACGCCCACCCCCCACCCCGGGCCAAACCATTCCCACTGGGGACAGGGGAAGGGGGAGCCCCTGGGACTGTACCAAACCGCCCTAAACCTCAGTGAACTCAGTAGGAGCTACAGCCCCGCTTGGACCAACAGCAGCAGACAGGCGACGGATCAGCGTCAAGGAAACTGGAGCCTTGCCGAGGATTCTGGGGGACGGAGTGCTGGAGACATGGGTGTGTCCTCATCTCTGAAGTGGATCTCATTGGTCAGCCTGCTGGTGTATGTGGCAGGCTTCTCCTTCAGCCTTGGACCAAGTAAGTAACTGTGTCTAAAACACCTTTAATAGGCACAAGTTTTACATACACACACTCATACACTCCCTTTCTTTCTCTGTCTCTCTCTGACACACCCACACACACACACACAGCTGTACTTTCTACGTAATATTTTACAGGCGACAACTTCAGACACCTCAACTACAAAAAGCTCTTGCTCTAGTCTGCAGTACAGTGTCGTAGCACTTGTAGTAGAAGATGTAATCCTATAGACCCTTGCGCTAGTCTGCAGAAGTGTTGTAGCTCTGTACTAAGATTTGTTATCCTAAAGACCCTTTCAATCTGTTTAAACCGGTTTAAACAGATCAAAACTGACGTTACTTTGAAATCAAAATTAATTGGCGAGAATTCCGGTGTGATATTGACCTAAAGTGTGTTGAAACATGATACCGAGGGCCAGATGTACGTACATTTTATTAACGAAGGCGTTATCAAGCGCCATGGACACACCGCAGATTGTGAGCGCTGTCAGACCCAAGTTTCCGTCGTGATTATCAATCGTTCAACCCTTAGTGTAAACTGCGCCTTTCTCTGCCCTTCTCCGCCCATAAACGCAATTCTGACGTCCACAAACTGAATGGCAGCGCCTACAAGCGCAGTTGAATGAAGTTAACTGGTGACAACATTAAAAGAATCAAACGTTTAGCGATCATGAAATAATACCATACATGATAAGATGTCAACAAGCAGGGAGATAATGAAGATCAGTAGTTCTACTCAAACTACTTGTGCAACGTAGGCTATGGGAGATTGGTCAAAGTTTAAGGAATGATGGCGTGAAAGTGAAAGTAAGACATCGCGAAAGGCCAACGAAAGTTAAGGTTGCTTTTGGTAGTACAAATACTTTCACCACAAAACTGGTGTTCTAAATAGCGATTCTGTTGTCTTTGAAAGGTTCTCTTATTGACGATTGAACTGCAATGTGGATTAACACCTGCTTTTACAAGGCGGAAGTATTTAGAGGCGCCCAGAATAGACGTGCGGCTTTCAGGAGCAGTCTTTGTACATACCGCGGAATACATAACTAGGCGCTTTTACTCTTCCCCTCCCATCTTTTTACGCTAAACTCCCACTTTCCCCTGGATCCTCCCATGAATGCATATGCATGACATGACAATCGCAATCTGCCACTTTCAGCTCCCGTGACAGGCAGTTTTATGCTTTTACATCATTGCGGCCTGTTTGTACATACCTCGCAATGATTTTACACGCACATTGCGAAACAAATACGCCTGAAATGGGCGCAAAAGCGTTAGTACATCTGGCCCCGAGTGTGAACGTATGTCTCATAGCTCATCTTAGCTTGTCCCCTGCCAAGAAATCTGGCGCTAGTTAGCCGATGCTACCAACAGTTTTTCGATGGGGGTGCCTCAGGCATCGGCCTAGCCATGCAAATAAATCACTGTTTTACACCATTTACGAGGCTCAACGTAGCTCCATACTTCATTGGTAGACTTCCGAGGGCCTTGACATTTAAAACGAGACATTGAGAACTTTGAAAAAGCACTGGTAGTTTATTTACAAGACGATTTATACAGACAGTACCTTCATGAAGTTTACCGTTCGCCGCCATCTTAATTTTAGTCACGATAAGACGAGAGACGAGTACGAATGAACAGGTATGATAAGGGACCAGATTCCGAAAAGAATTCAGTGGAGATGCATGGATTCCAGTTGCTGCTACTGGAAGCGCAGAAGGGCAGGGGACAAGCCGAGATGAGCTATGAGACATACGTTCACACTCGGTATCATGTTTCAACACACTTTAGGTCAATATCACACCGGAATTCTCCTTTAATGCTTTACAAAAAGTCGACGGAATGTCGAAAAGATGTTTTTTAATTTTTGTTTGTCCCCAAGTAATGATCAGCTCAATGTTGTTTTCTGTGCCACGGGAAATGCCTTTGGAAAGCACATGTTTGTTCATGCTGTTGAAAGGGTCTATAGTCCTTTCTGATTATCGACACGCATGCTTTAGGTGAAAAACAGCTACCATTTAGACAAAGTCTACATGCTTAAGATTAAGATTAAGATTAGGGGAAAGGCTGGAGATCGAAGTCTCACCGCTTGGCTCTGAACATACTATACATAACAGGAGCTTGACACACATACGAAAGTGTGTCATTTAGTGCTGCACGATATATCTAAAATCTATCGTTATCGCGATATCAACGCTTGCGATGGACATACCCCAAAGATTACTTAATTTTCGATAAATGTCGATACATTTTCTGTGCCGTGCGCATTCCATACAGTCTATGGTGTATTCACATTCTGAATGTCAACATATTTTACCAAACCAATGCTGTCATGCTGCCCTAGAAGCCCGTTGATCCCCTACCAGTTTAGGTGTGTGGTGTTTTAGGTGTTGAGGAGGGAGCTAATGTCGCAAAGAGTCTGGCCTAGATCCATTGGCAAACATTTATTTCCTGGTTGGTGGACGTTTGTCTGAAGTTTGAAATCATTGAAGTTCAATCACTAACGTTTGGTAATGACGTATGTTAACCACGGGGGACACAACGATATTGATAGGCGTGCAACTTAAACATAGTCGCTCTCAGGAACGCCCTCTGTTCACTGGTTCGTTCGGAGACAAGTTGCCGAAGTGAATGAGAGCTGTTCCAGACGCAGTACTGTAGGGAAAAGAAATCGAGCGGAAGTACAGTACGTAGGCAGGCGGAGGCCAGGCTACTCATTTGTTGTGGTAGTGACCAAAATTATCATATGGAGTAACATGAAAGTAAGTGTGTAAAATTATAATGGGGTATATATTTTTTATGTGAGTCAATGCATCATAATCTTCTATCATTACTTCATCAAAATGTAGCATTTCCTTCTGTAGATTTATTACATTTTACAGTATATTTCTTAATCAATACACAAAGCAAGGCATTTGTCTTCAATCTTTCAATAAACTTCATATTCATTTTTACATACCTTCATATAAAAGAAAGAAAATGCTTGTGGCTTTTGCTGACCCTATTTCATATCTGTTCCATTGAGATTTGTATGATTTAGGCCCCAAAAGCCTTTTTATTTTCATAATTTCACACCGCATAACAATCTGTTAAATGTAAAAATGTGTATGATATGTATTTCACAAACAACAAAAAACAGTTTAAGACAGGTATATCACATAAAGGCTCACTGTTAAATCACATCTGTGTAAAACAGAATGCCACCAAATATTGCACAGCACTTGGGCTCCTTGAGCTTTTCTCTTCTCAATGGAGGGCTTCAATCTGAAAGCTTGTAGTCACCCTTTGAGTTTCTCTTCATATCTGTTAAAAGACACATTCAACAATGTATTCAGATAATTTTAAAACACATCCTGCATTGTAATCAGACACAAAAGTATTTTACTTTTGACATTTTCCAGTAAAATGGGGCACACCAAAAGACAGTGAAAAGGGGTAGTGAAGTAGGAGTGCTGGAAATACTTGATTTATTGAAAGAAATATGAGCGATAACTCACCTGGTAAACTTGCAGTGTCCTTGAGATGTTATTATACTTACTGAATGAAGAAGGACCTCTTATCCCCAAAGATAAAAACAGGAAGACTGGCATGAATGGTCTATATACTGTATGTTAATATAAAACAGCTTTTTCTGAACAATATAACCACATTTATTTACTTATGTTTGACACTCAGGACCACAAAAAGGCCATGTCACGTGAACCACCTACTAATCTCTGTGTGTGTGCGTGTGTGTGTGTGTTCCGCAGTGGTATACGTGGTACTCAGTGAGATTTTTCCGACTGGGATCCGAGGGAAGGCTGTATCCGTGGTGTCCGCCTTCAACTGGGCAACAAACCTCATCATATCCATGACCTTCCTCACCATCACAGGTACACACACACACACACAACAAACCTCATAATATCCATGACCTTCCTCACCATCACAGGTACACACACACACACACACACACACACACACACACACACACACACACACACACATCCTGACGTAGCACTTAGGACTGTGGCTATTCATTATGTAAGATTTTGGCATTTTTTTATGGGAGCCAAATATAATACGTCATCTTACATAATGAATAGTTATGATACAAACAGCAGACACACACACACACGCACACAGACACACACTGTGTAGAAAGCAATCAGACCCCAGCCTTTATGAGCTTCTCACCTCTGTGTGTGTGTGTGTGTGTGTGTGTGTGTTCAGGGCCTTATCTCCCTCTAAGGTAACGATATCAGCCGCGGGTCAGTCTAACTCTAAAAGCTAACGTTACTCGGCTAGTTCTGCATTCTCAGCAGAAAGTCTCATAAATAGATAGATTAGCTAAATCAATATATCAGTTCGACCTTTTCCCTATTAACTTGTGGTGCCGATAAGTACTGTGGCGAGATCAGACTGGCTAGCATTCCTACAAGAGCTGCTTTAGACGTAGGGGGGGGAGAAGAGACTATTTATGTCCTACATATCCATTTGTATGCTGATCCACTACCTCACTGAAACACACAAATAACGCAGTGCGCTAAACGCAGTATCACCATGACTGGCTACTTCAGAAGCAGGACTTGGTTCCTGTCTGTGAAGAGGAGTCTGGAGTGCCAAGATATGGGAAGTGGTTTTATGGCCTCTGGTTTATGGAACATCCAGTTGCCTAACTGGCAAAAGATAAGCATGGTAGCGCGGCCATTGAACAGGTCCGTTTAGGCATGTAGCGTTGTAGCGTGTAGCCAGAGGGAGTAAAGAAACATGTAAAGAAGCAAGTAAATTTGCGGATTATGACGCATGCCAAGATAACCAAAAAGGCCCAGAGTCATTGAGCTGAATATGAATGAGACAGGTGTAGCCATAGCAGACAGTGTGGGCTGCTCTGGCAAAGTCAGAGTCTCTAAATCTGGTTTTTCAAGTAGGACTGGTCCAAACTCCCTCAAAGCACATACAAGGAACAGATTAGTTGCTCTAGTGGATGTTTGATTGAAGTAGGCCAGGCTATTTATAGATTTATTACTGATATTTTTGCTTACACACACACCCTACACACAAACACACTATCATGGCCTAGGGCAACCAGACAGTGATAGAGGACGGAGGCGTGAAATGTTTTAACAATAACGAGGGTTTATTTTATAAACCACAACGAAAATGAACGATAACAACACTAGACTAATGTATAAGCAGGTAGTAGTCAGTTCTCAGTAGTGAGGTGCGGGCGTGTGTTGGGTGTAGGAAATGTAGCGTATGCATGTTGCGTGTTACATCAAAGGAAATATAAAGTAAATAGAGCAGCGGTAGCCGGCACAGCAAGCAGCTGTATGCACTTGGTAATGTCACAAATCCTAGCTACACCCACTTATTGTTGATATCAGTAATCCCGGTTACTCGGCAGTGTCTGTAACGCTAGTCTTCCTAGTCAGTCTGCAGAACTGGTCACACTGGTGATGTCACTGCTGCCCCCTACTGACCCCATTGCTCTCGCCCTGCAGAGAAGATTGGCCTGCCCAACGTGATCTTCTGCTACGCAGTGATGAGCTTCGTCCTTCTCATCTTCGTCATCCTCTTCATCCCAGAGACCAAGGGCAGGTCGCTTGAGCAGATCTCCAAGGAGCTCGCCATGAAGTGAGACACCAAACCAAACACACTCATCCACACGCTGACGTTATACACAACCATGAAGTGAGACGCCAAACCAAACACACTCATCAACACGCTGACGTTATACACAACCATGAAGTGAGATGCCAAACCAAACACACTCATCCACACGCTGACGTTATACACAACCATGAAGTGAGACGCCAAACCAAACACACTCATCCACACGCTGGCGTTATACACAACCATGAAGTGAGACACCAAACCAATCACACTCATCAACACGCTGACGTTATTCACAACCATGGGATTTACCTACTTCTTAAAAATAGAGCATACACATATGTAGTATATTTAATTGATTAGTAAAAAAACTAGGGCTATAATCTAATGAATTACATACTCTGTGATTAATTAATCTAAATGAATCGCATATATAATTTTTGCTGTGAAAGTATTTTAAATATTTAAATTCAAATGAATCATTGAATAATCAGCATTAGTGACATTAAAGTTCAAAAACTCTTTTATTATTATTTTCACTGTTTAAATAATTGCTATAATAATCTATGATCTGACCTAATATGCTGAGGAAATAAATTCAAAAGTGCTTCGGGAAGAAGTTTTTTTTTTTTCACATACAAGGCATTTCAGGCCACAGATATAACCTAGGGGACACAATGAAAATAAATTAACACTCCCCTCAATGTCAACACTTATTTCTTTGCATTGATGTGCGACTATAGAGTTGATGAACTCCGGTGATATGCAAATTCCTTGCTGAGGACTTTATTTTTAACACTTTATTTTTATACCATCAGGCAGTTTTTTAAAAGTAAATGTTCCAATCAATGATCCAGGCAGCACGTTTTCTTCTCTCTCCTTCATTTTACAGTCTAATTTTTACTGACTAGAACGGCTCGGGGTCAAAAGTCATACGGAATCGATTAATCTGCACAAATTTTTTTAATCAGTTATTTTTTCTCAAATTAATTAAATAATTGAAATTAATCAGTTATTTTGACAGCCCTAACACTATCTCCTAGTATTGCTTTATGTTACAGGTAGTTTGTCAACATTTTACATTTTGTTAACTTGTGATAAGCCTTTTATTTAAAACATTTTCTTTTAGCCTTAAATGTAATGTAAACAGATGCGTAAAAGTACACATGAAACAAAGGTCAACATATAGTATGCAGAATGCGCTGCGTCACTCCAGTGTTCTCTTACGCTGTTGTGGTCGCTATGGAGACATTCCTGTTTTCTCCATTTTCACTGTTCTCCCAGGAACAACCTCCGGGACAGGCTGTGCCCATGGCGAAGTTCAAGGACCGACACCTCAAGGCCTCAGGAAGTGAAAACGCTGACCTCAGTATAACCTTTCACCTCAAAACAGCAGAGACCTTTAATTTGTAGTGGACACTTTTGGGTGGTGGGGTGGGTGGAGATGCTCTCCGTTGTCAGAGCACAGGTGTGATGTAATGTCATCAGAGGACAGGTGTGATGTGATGTCATTAAACCAGAGGTGGAGAAGTCCGGCTTCAGAAAGTAAAAGTCCTACCATGTATTGGTTCTACCTTTGCTCTACGGGTGCTCTCACTAAATAGCTGATTTATAGGAACGTCACCTATTACCAACCATCACGTATTTCCAACCACTTGTGTCACTCAATATTCATTTCTATACCAACCAAGACGGCGGATTCCTAAAGAAACGCAAGCACCATAGATTTTGTTCAAATCTACATACCTATGGCTACTGAAAATTGTAAGGTTCATTTATCAAATGTTATTTTGAAGTATTAAAAAACATTGTTGTTTTATAATTTTCAAAGGAAAGGGTTGGTAATTGGTGGTTTTTCGATACCTGGCTGAAGAGTTCCAGAGAGCCAGACTTTTCCACCTCTGCATTAAACAAGGTGTGGAGGAGGGACCTGGATGGTTGATGGATTAAACCTGACATGGTTCTGGCTTGGATTGGGACAGTCAACAGCCAGTTCTGTTTGTTTGTTGTGTTTTGGGGGTCACAAGGAGACGCTGCTGCTCAGGTGATGTCTGTGTGTGTGTGTGTGTGTCCACACAATGACTTTTTTTTGGGACAATGTATGTGCAGGAGTTTCATCCTGAGGTGTTTATCTTTATGTGTGTGATAAGGGTGTACTGTCAGGGTCGTATCAGGAAAAAATTGCCCATCCTGAGATTGCTAACTGAGATTGTGTGTGTGTGTGTGTGTGTGTGTGTGTGTGTGTGTGTGTTCCTCCTGAGTTTGCTGCTGTAGTGACCTAAATGCACCTTTTACTTACACCTCTTACTTAATCACAGATGGTCTTTTTGTGCCAGTTATTTCAGTAGTTGCTAGTTGAGTGCTCTTTAACCTTCGAGGCAGAAATGGATGGATCTTTTTTTTGCACAAAAATGGCTGTTGTTGATGCATGGGCCTGTGTGGAGCAGATCCTTACAGACATTCCTGTGTGTTTTGTTATGTAATGACGGTTGGGAATAGGTTTGGAAAATCCAGATCATCAAAGACGTTGTGTCTCAAAAAGACACCCCAAGAGGCCTCGCTTGTCTCATGGAGAAAAGGGACGATGACGGGTGAGGTGTGGGACATGACTGTTCCAACTGTGCCAGCATTGAAAATTCACAACTTGTTTTAGAGCTCAGTGAACATCCAATTGTAGATTTGTGAGTCACAACTAAAGCATCAACAAAAATTCATTCCATGTATTGTTTATGGTTTCTTTGTTGTTGATTTTTTTTTTTTTTTTTTTTTTTTGGGGGTCTGTACAGGGGAAAACAAGGATAAACTCAGTATTCTAGATTCTAGAGATACTGATAAACTCAGTATCTCAAAAGACTGAGGAACAAGGCACTACTTGTTTGGTCTAAGCAGGTGAGGTTAATCATTCCGAGTGTGACATGTCATTCCCTGAGGCCATCCAGGATATGCTCTTTGTAGTTCTGTTTGGGTCTGGAACACATCTGGAATAGTAAGTACTTTAGCAAGACTTTTTGCTATGCCAACAACGTTCTGGTGTTTGCAAGGTTTTACAAGCCAGTGGGGTATACTACAAAGCACGTTAGACATATCTAGGCTATGTAGACATATCGAGGCTTGACAAAGCCTTGACTCAGGGGTATACGCTAAGTGATACTACGATTGCAGTTATGTGATCTATTTGTGAAACTAGGCTTTCAGCTCAGATCTGTGCGTGTTCTCGGTGTTGGGATGACTTTGGCCAATCGTGTAACGTGGAGACGCACAAGACCGCCTCTATTTAAAAACAATTACTTCCGCATTCATGAGCGATAGCTTAATCTACACTGCGGTGATTTTTTGTGTCTAACCTATAACATCAAATAAATCAATTGTCATCAGTTATTGTATGGTATGCACGTCCATAGTGGGATATTTGTACGCGGAGGGGGGGAATCTTAACAAAAAACTGTTAAGAGTGCCTATTCATTCCTTGAACAAGAATAAATCAAATATGACAGCATTTGTTTTAGGTTATACACTTTTTAGAATTTTTTTTATTTAATTTTTGAAAACTTTTTTTTTTACAAAATACAAAAAAAAAGAAACATGACGTTGTGTGAGACTTTGTACAGAACCCAAAACTTGCCCTTCACAGAGATGAACTTGAGTTATAACTACAGAACCCAAACTTGCCCTTCACAGAGATGAGTTATTACTATTCTTTCATAGCAGGAGGGCTTAAGCTTGCTTCAGAGTAGGCAGGTATGCTCAGGTACGGCAGTCTACATATGTGGGGTCACTCGATGGAAGGGCTTCAAGTGTTATGAGTGTTATTACTGTTAAGACAGTCTTTGACAGAACATGGCTAACAGTATGTGTAGTAAAATACAGAGATACAATTATTTTTAATTAAAATGAAAAAGAAAGACCGAAACAACCAGTAGGAGTGTAATGTGCAGTCACAGATGTTGATGTAAAAGACGATTTGCCAGTCAGTTCACATAGTTAAGATAAAAATAAACAAATAATAAAAAAAAAAATCCTATCACATCTTTACATTGAGAGCCCACAGTTCTCTCGCTCTCTTTCACACACACATTCTCTCTTTCACACACACATTCTCTCTTTCACACACACATTCTCTCTTTAACAAACACATTCATTCAGTCATGCACACATTCTCTCTTTCACACACATATTCTCTCTCTCTCCTACTGATCATAAAAGGACTGGCGATAAGAACTGTTCAGGACTGTCTTTCCCTACTGTTCATTGTGCTACGGCCAATTGAAAACAAAACAGAGCCTTGCATGTTTATCACTCTTTGTTTCAATGATTGTAGCACAGCGATTTGAACACAACAGCCAGTCTGATGTTGGCTTTAAGCATTACACCCTAGGAGTCCTCAGAATGTTCAGGGTTTTTTTTAGCTGGGGGTGCTCGATTAAATTTCACAAGTTCACAATGTTCTCATGCAACGGTGTCTCCAACGCTTGCAACTCAAACCCGGGAGGACTGACGATAGGACGGAGACCCTCTGGGGCAAAAGCTGCCACTCGCATTACAACCAACCAACCAAACAAACAAACAAAAAAGTTAAAATCAATTAAAAACATCTTTTGTAAGGTGCTTTTCAATGTGTGTGTGTGTGTGAGTTATCTCAGTGCTTTATCTTCCGACATTCGAACAGCAGCGGGTATATCTGCTCCACGGCAGTGGCCACAGTCTGCACATCTGGTCCTGGGGACGGGAAAGAGGAACATCAACGTTTAAGAATATTGGAACTTCAGAACTTAAAGCCTAGTGATCACATCATCAGCTATGCACAACAAATCCAAACTCGGTTATGGTTACTGACCAGACATGTTTAACAATAACCGCAAACAATGTGCTTACATTGTAATAACATCAATAGTATAATCACAGTGTTTGTTACAGAATGAAATTGTTGCAGTTTGGCCAAACAGCCTCACACACACACACACACACAGGTAAGTGATCATGAGTACTGTGAGAGATCACGGTAGAAGACTACTGTGGTACCATGTTCCATATGTGTTGTGCATGCATTACTTGAAAAGAACTAGCTCCAGTTATGTATGAACAGTGAAGGTAAGATCTCTTGTGAAAAACGTGAACTTGAAGTGAAAATTGAACAATATGAACTATGAATATTGAACAACTTGAAGCTACATCTATAAGTGTGAACATGCTTAACAAAATATGGGAACAAAACATGGGAACTAAACGCGTGCATTCTTAATAATAAATCAGTGGGGAGCCCCTGCTTGTTTCCCTGCAACAAGAAGCTTCCATCTGGGGTGATGGAAGACAGTGACACCCCTCAGTGTGTTTGAAATGTCCAGTCGATTTGCGCAATTTGTCTAGTTGCAGTCATTGCGAAAAAACCCGCCTCGCATAGATACGTGGTGGGAAACGTTTTCAGCGCTTTTCGGGCTATCTCGGGATATTCTGCTTTGGTTTTGATCCAAAACCCACCAGAGAGGTTTCCTTATACACACTCTTAAGACCACCGTCATTTGCAATTTCGATCAACTGCTCTTCCTCCTGCGCTGACAAGTTAGGACTATTCGGGATATTGACAAATGGGTTGCGGACCCACTCATTGGTTTGCCGTGAATCTTTGAAGGATGGGAAGTAACGCTCAAACTCATTTGAGAGCGCAACAAGGTGATCACGCACCAGCTCTTGAGAGAAAGGGCCCTGCCTCAGTCTCTCCCAAAACCCCCACTACTTTTTTTGAAACATATCAAATACACCCCCTCGTCCACTTTCGTCCCCCTACAAATCAAGCTTGGCTTTAAATGCAGCGACTTTATCTGCCAGTTTAAAGACAGTCGTCATTCTCCCCTGGAGTGACAGGTTGAGGTCATTAAGCAACCCGAATATGTCACACAGGTAAGCGAGTTTTGACACCCAGTCCTCATCACTAAAATGTGCAGCTAACGGTGACTTTTTTTCTGTAAGAAATCTCTGCAGCGGCTCTCGCAACTCAAACACTCTGGCCAGTGACCTGCTAAAGATAGTGGGCGGTGGTAGTGTAGTGGTTAAGGAGCTGGGCTAGCGTGCAGTAGCCTGAAAGTTGTCGGTTCAATTCCCGGCTTCCACCGTTGTGCCCTTGAGCAAGGCACTTAACCCCAAGTTGCTCTGGGGACAATGTGATCCCTTGTAATATAGCTGACATATGTAAGTCACTTTGGTCAAAAAGTGTCTGCTAAATGTAATGTAATGTAATGTAAAGATGCTTGTTTTTTGTTGCTCATTCTAGCAGTTTAGCTAACTTCGTGTGACACTACCGTTCGCCAAGAACTGATCAAGTGAAGTGAGCTGACCTGAGGCTGCGCAGCGCTGAAGGCAATATGTAAAAGTGTTGAAGTCTCAAATATTTGGGTTCTCAAACACACAATTCTCTCTCTCACACACACACACACACACATTATATAGGGGAACAAATGTTTTCTTCCTTTAAAAGGGCCTGGTTGGAGTGCTTTGATCCATAATCTGCTCTACATGACCACATTCCACCACACACTTATCCAGCCCCCCTCTCTCTCACACACACCTGAAGTCTAATCATATATTATGATACTTTATTTTAAATGAGGTCTAGCTGATCTTATATAACACATAAGGATGGAAAGAACATGGGCTACTGTAACCCTACTGGCAGATAAGCCCCCTGTTTGTGTGTGTGTGTGTATACACATGGGAGAGAGAGAGAGAGAGAGAGAGAGAGAGAACGTGTGAGTATGAGGTTGTGTGAGTGTGCGTTAGGGTTGAACATTTACAGGAACTTTCACTAACGTTAATGAACATTATTATACGGCTCTTCACAATGCAAGTAGAATGCTCCATTGACTTGAATGGGATTTCCGAAAGTTCTAGCGGTCATTATTTCTTGGAAAAGGACCTCTGAAAACAAGAATGACCGCTGTCAATGGCAACGGAGTTTGTGCTTGGAACTTCATTCAAAAGTGAAAGCAGACGGTTGATCAGCTGTGTTCTAAAGATTGTTTGATTCAAGTTCAGCGTGTGTTGCGAACTATTTGTTTCTCAGCAAAAGCCACGACGAAACGGTAACAAATAAGTGTAAAGAGACATATCATGGAGTTTATTTTTTCGTTTTGGCAAGTAGCCGTATAATAAGCGGGATAATGTATAGAACGCCAGTTATTATGGGTAAATAAGTCCCTAATAAGTCGGGACTTATTTTCCCCATAATGACCGACGTTCTATACATTATCCCTTACATAATTGATGATTCATTCAACCCGGATGTCGTCCGCTGGCCCCCATTATGAAAAATTCCTCAATAAATTACTTTATTGAAAAAAGCCATTTTACATTCAAATTTAAAGTAGATATATGATCGCCGGGGCAACATATTTATTGCCAATTTTACAAGGCATAAGGCAGGACACTTGTAGGAAAACAAAGAAAGATGAATAGCAATAATGAAAACGTGCTGTTTTACATTCAACTTTTTGAAATGTATTTGCTAGTCGCAGCAATTAATTTATTGGCACTTTTACGTGGCTTAAGGCCACGGACCGTAGGCCTGTTGCAGGCTACTTTAAAAAATAGGCTGGACACCTGTAGGCTAATAAAAAACAAAAAAACATGATCTTTAAACAACTTCCTGAACCAGCGACTTCCTAAAGTCACAGGTTGGTTAGTCTATGTTCTTATTCAGAAAAATGAACATATCTGGGGTGAGGCGTCTGCACAATCAGTTTACTGTCAGTCCGCCTGCTGAAAATACTTGGTCAGGTGACAGAGGTTGCGGGTACATAGCGCCGTGCTACATTGGCAAGCCTCGGGAATCTTGTTGCGTTGATTTTCCAGCAACCTGTGGGATTTGTATTTAGGAGAGACGGGCTATCTTTGAGGTAACTCTCCACTTCTGCATGAGAAATTTGTGCTGTTCTAAAAGTGTGCGAGACCTTAAGAATTATTCATTTAGTTTTGAAATCAGTCGACTAATTTCTTAATGACAAATAATGAATCATTGATTATTCATTAGAAACCCTAGTGTGTGTTTATGTGTTTGAGTGTCAGCTTGCATGAATGTGTGTGTGTGTGTGCACTTCTGTGTATGTGCATGAGGTTGTACCAGTGTATTTCTGTATTTGTGTATTACTCTGTACTTGCATGAGTAAGTAAGAGAGTGTGTGTGTGTGTGTGTGTGTGTGTGTGTGTATACCTGTGAGAGTGATGCTGCCGGTGGAGAAGATCTGTATTGTAGCCCTGAGCTGTTTAATGCGGTATGATGCAGCAGGGTGGAGTTCAGGCTCATAACTGAAACACACACACACAGATAAAACAGAGACACACATTAGTAAGAGCCAGGTGTGTTTGGTGTTAGTATTATTTATGATGATTTACACAGCGGTCATATTTTGTAAAGGTCTGGCAGGGAAATTTTTGCTTTCGTAAATGCCGTGCTTTCTCAAATAAGCATAGAATCACTGCTCATGTAGCTGGTTACAATTAAGCATTCTCCTTCACCAACCTATGAGCTTAGCCAGTCACGTCAGTGGAACGCTGAGACCCTTCTCATCTGCTGATACAGCAACAGGAGAGTCATCCACTGCTATCCTGCTCCTCATTTGGGAGAATCGGGAGAATTTACAAATTCCCGGTGGGCCGGTGGCGTTTTGGGGCTAAAACTGAGCTAAAAAGCGCATGACATTGCTGTTTGAATATTTTTTCTTTGCTGTACCTTCCGAGTAGCCTGCACGGTGTGACTGCAGTTCCTTTTGTTTTCAGAATGTTCATTATATCCATAACCTTAAGTATTTCTTCAGTGATTGGCAAGTTACCACCAGAAACCAACGATCACGTCAGACCTGTCCATACTCTCTCTCCTGTGCGCATGAAAACTGCACACGTGTTGTAGATTTGTTTCAGTACTTTCTATCTGCTTTCCTTTTGCAATCTCGTTTTTGTTTAGGTTATCTAGTGTAACAGAGGCGAACTGAGCTAGCATGCTAGTTTTTGTTTAGGTTATCTAGTGTAACAGAGGCGAACTGAGCTAGCATGCTAGTTGCGCGTGTAAATCCTCACACCCCTAACCTTAAGAACGCTTCTAACCGCTGAGTTGGAAGCCTGGGCTTTTAGCTCAGTGGTTAGAGCGTTCGACTACCATGCCAGTGTATGTCGAGGTGGCGGGTTCGAGGGCCGTGAAAGGCCGACGAATTACGACCTGTTACACTTGCTCGCGTAGTCCGCCGCTGGAATTATTGGTCAGTAGTTAGAACTGATTTGTCTTTTGTTTTCTAAAAAGATGGACAAATGCCAGCGACAATGTCCACCCCCTAATAACGCCCCTGTTCATAATCTATCGGGACTGAAGGAGCAAACAATCAGTGTTAATAATCAAACGGTAGCGTTTGTGTTTGTCTAATGTTATCCTCTTGCACTAGTAGAAGCTAACAGAGAAGCTGTAACATGCTGATTAAAAGAAACAGCCGGGTTCTAACGTTACATTGGCCATTAGCAAGTTCTCTGAACAGTAAAGGGCGGCAAAGTGCGATGCTGGTGTGTGGAGTTGTGCTGAAAACAATGGAATCTAATATAATTAATGTCGTAAGCGGAGTGTGCCACAGTCATGGCGGCGCCGGTGTATGTAGCCCTGCAGGCCCAGCAGCGAATTCACTTCCTGAGAGTCTTAAGAAGGAACAAGCTGTGGGGGCGCTATGGGGGTGCTGTGAGGGGGCTAAGGGGGTGCTGTGAGGGGGCTATGGGGGTGCTGTTAGGGGGCTATGGGGATGCTGTGAGGGGGCTATGGGGGTGCTGTGAGGGGGCTATGGGGGTGCTATGGGGTAACTGGTTACAGCGCCCATACCATATTCGGGCCCACGTGCCCATTGGAGTCCAACCCATGTCATTTCCCGCCATGGTCCCGCCCAGGGCTCGAAATTAACTTTTTTTCTCAGTGTCCCGCAGCTGTCCCGAATTCTACTTGGAACTGTCCCGGACTTAAACACCAGTGTCCCAAATTCAAGTTCTTGTTTTTTTCCCATTCTACATAATAAACAGCATAATAATCAGTACCTTGGCTTGCATCACTTAATTAACTCGTTCTGGTCCACCATGTCAGTTCTGAACAATTTATTAAACACCATTTTATCAACATTAATCATCTGCTGTTTCACACAACACTCATTTTCAGAGGTTGCGCTTTTGGCTATTTTTTGAGGTTGCACTAGACGTTCTCATTGTCCATCGTTTTGACGGACAGGGTTGTAAAACATTCCATCAATAATCTATTTTCAAGTGTCTTTAATTTCAATGTCAGTTTGGTGTGATGTCATGGCCACAGATCTAAGTGAAAACAATAAGTAGCGTGGGAAATTACCACAAAGCTGTCAGATAGGCTACTCTCCTGCCGCGCTCTCACCCTCTTGTGCACACTGAAATGCATTCCCAATTAAATGAACCGTATGTAAGAAATGTATTTCAATTAATCATAAAATGGCCCTGATATGTCACTAGACATTAAGAAAGCATGTTCATTTCAAATACTTCTATCACTGACAACAGTAGTCCGGCCAGGATATTGTCATTTAAAAAGTGAAGTTGCAGCCCTCAACTGATGTTGATGTTGTGTTTTATCATGTCATGTTGTGTTTTGGCCTAATGCACCACCCTCTACCTATTTACTAATCACAAAGTCAGTAGTGTTTCGGCATCTGGGTTGGCAACCTCGAGTCAGGGGGGAGGGGGAGGGGATACACCGCTCTACAGTAATTTGAATCTCTGATAAACCTCTATAAATCTCTATGATAAACTAATAAATGCTCGGCGGGCCGGATTAAAGTGCGTGGCGGGCCGCAGTTTGGACACCCCTAGCCTTAGAACTGCCACAGCGAAACGTCAAAAGCTAACTTAAATAACTGTTTTCATTGTTATAGGCTACTTTAAAACACTATCATTTTGTCAAATTGCAGTTGCAGTAGGCTATTTAGCTCAGCATGATATTGATGACGTTTGTCTGTCACTGACAGAAAACACGCAGCGTTTTAGTCGGAGAGGACTGTCATGTGGTTTTTTTTAGAACACCAGTTTAGCCTAACCTTAGGCCTACACTATCAGTCAAAAATGTTCACAATTTCATGAAAACAAATGCCATTTACCTGCCTGCTAGTTAGGCAAGTTAACCTCTATATCGGAAAGTGACCCATTAGGCTACCGCCCGTGCCCTATTTTTGTGTCGGCCTATGAGGTCATTAATATTCATTTAACCAATACGCGGGAGTTCTAAAGGAAACGCCAAGCACTAACTCATTTGGCTCATTACTATATTTGTACCAAAAATAACATTGTAGCCTACAGTGATTTGAAGAGCAGTAGCCAAAACAGTGTTGTGAGGCTGCATGTACAAAACCGCTTCTTTACAGATCAGCTGGCTGCTGCTTTTGCCAGCTGTCCGTTACGGCAGATCAAATTTTGTTTAATTTTATTCGGACGAGAAAGATACTTACTCTGCTGTCCCAGACATCATTACTCTGCTGTCCCAGAGTTGTCCCAGACATCATTCTATTGTGTCCCGGAAGCATTTTTTATGGTCCCCGGGACGTCGGGACATCGTTAATTTCGAGCCCTGGTCCCGCCCCATGTCTCTCTCCCACTCGCTTCCTGTCCCTCTCTCTACTGTCCTGTCTGATTAAAAGGTATAAAAAGCCCAAAACAAATATTTAAAAAAAATAAGGAGAAGGAGGAGGAATAAACTAGAGGAGAGGCTGCTGGTGTCATTCTACCATGCCACCATCCAGAGTGTGATGTCACACTCCGTCACTGTGTGGCACGCCGGGTGCACCGTGGCTGATAAGAAGCTGCATAGGGTGATAAACACCGCCGGAAAAACACTCGGCTGTCCCCTGCCCTCCCTGGGTGACATGGCCAGCTCTTGATGGCTCTCCAGAACTCAAAGGATTATCAGAGACCACCTCCATCCTGCACAGCACCTGCTCTGCCTGCTGCCCTCTGGAAGGACATGCAGAAGCATAAAGACAGAACAAACAGACTGAAAAACAGCTTCTTCCCATGGGCCTACACACCAATGAGCCATGGGCCTACACACACGAGCCTACACACACATGGGCCTACACACACATTAGTCATGGGCCTACACACACGAGCCTACACACACATGGGCCATAGGCCTACACACGCATCGCATACACACACATGGGCCTACACACACATGGGCCTACACTCACATGGGCCTACACTCACATGGGCCTACACACACGCCATGGGGCTACACACACATGAGCCATGGGCCTACACAACCATGGGCCTACACACATATGAGCCATGGGCCTACACACACACCCATGGGCCTACACACACGTGAGCCATGGGCCTACACACACGAGCCAGTGACCCTCTGATAAAGCATATGCTATACTTTCTCAATAACAATAACACGCGTGCAATATCTACAACCAGTGCAATAATGTTTCCATGTGCAATAGACTGTCTGTCTTAGCTAGCTAGAAGCATCCATGAACTTCAAAATGCAATGAACTATCCAGCAGGACACCAATATGTCTTACTAGACTGCAAATTTGCAGACAGAGGACCAAGTGCATTTGTCAAACTGACAACAGAGCTAGGGGAGCCAAATATTATATAACTTCAGTTTTGTTGTAATTCAGTCCTAACTGTGTAGAGTTTACAGTCAAACATGCTATTAGGAAAACAGTGAGACGTAGCCTGTGTGTTTTACATTTAAAAAAAACAAACTTGGTTCTAGTACAGCTTAACTTTGTACTACAGACCTTCTTCCACTCGGTGTACTTTGTTGGCCAAATCAAGGCTGCATATTTTACATTTGCCACTTTAATCTCATTTGTGTAGAAATAGGGTTGATGAGGTGAACACCCTGCAGACCTGCCTGGCACTGTCCTGCTTTTACCACCAGAGGGCGTTCACGCACCATTTAACCAGCATAACTGCATCTCCATGCCTGATTTGCTTCCTCCTTTTCAGTTTTGAGTTTGTTAACCCATTTACTCCTGAAATGCCTGCTAAAAACGCCTATAGAATCCTATGGCATTCTAGACTAAATAACCTTATTTCCTAAGGGTTTTCTGAAAAAATACTAAGAATTGTCAACGTCTACCAAAACCTTAATATCTAAGCCTCTGTACACCTAGAAACATGAAATAAAAAGCATGCTGCGCTACGCAGCAACCAGCGGGAGAGTCAATGCTGCGCTACGCAGCAACAGGCGGGAGATAGAATGTTGCGTCGTGCAGCATCCAGCACGAATGGGTTAAGGGAATTTCTAGGCTTTCTGTGTTCCTGTAAGGAACTTAGACCAAACCTGTGAACCTAACATGCTCACAAGCAGATTTTCTTCAAACCCACTCTGTATCTCCTCCTTCCTACTGAGAAGCTATTGGACGTAAGGTGACATTTTCTCACTAATCTATCCAATGCACAGCCAAATTAATTTATATTGCCCAGGCCCAGAAAGGATTTGTTGGAGGAAGTCTATTTTGCCACTTCTGGGACCTATAGGCCAACTGATGTATAAGCTAGGCTAACGGTGGGGGTGTAGTGAATTATGCGAAGCTAGGCTAACGGTGGGGTTGTAGTGAATTATGCGAAGCTAGGCTAATGGTGGGGTTGTAGTGAATTATGCAAAGTTAGGCTAACGGTGGGGTTTTAGTGAATTATGCAAAGCTAGGCTAATGGTGGGGGTGTCAGACTGAATTATTGCACGCACAGAAGGAATGATAGCTTTTCATAGTTGTCTGGCATGCGAGAGGGAACAAACTTGGTCTTAGGTGTAAACTGAACTAACTCAGATCAGCTGTATCAAACCTTAGTCTCAGAGTTTCCCCATCTCATCTCAGGGTAAATCAACTCAGAAATCGAGGTTAGACTGTTAGTTTGTTAAACCTCCTCCTCTGGACTGTTCCTTCAACCAAAGAGAAACATGAAGGCACGTCCTAATAAACCAATATAATAATACACCAATTCATTTCTTGTCGTCAGGTGCCTCCAGCCTTCCAATCTGAGGGTGCACTACACCACTAATACTCTATGCCGACCAATCAACTACACTGCTGCTTGAGGAGTGGAGGGGTGCGTTTTGGACTGGATCAAATAGCAATCATTCACCAAGATTCCATACAGCACCTGAGTCCTGAGTCAGATCAAGATGGCTACCACCAGTCATGAATTCCGTCTCAGGCTAACCTACCTGATGGAACTTCATCCACTTCTGAAGAGCATTAACAATCTTGGAAGCCTTATTTTTTTGGAATTGGCCTACTTCAGCTAAACAGCAGCTTTCTCAAAAATAAACATTTTGAGACGAGAAGTGTCCTGGGATCACTTTGGCACTGTGACTCCTGACTGGAGTCTCAACACAGTCCAGCTGCATTAGCTAATCAGCAGATTCTCCTACTGTTCAAGAACTATTCGCTGCTAATGATCGCACCAGCATTAGAGAGAGACAGAGACAGAAATAGACACAGAGAGAGACAGACAGAGACAGAGAGAGAGAGAGAGAGAGAGACAGACAGATATGCCCAGAGTTCACAGAACAAACTAATGAAGGAAAAATGAAATATATATTTGGAGAGATGAAAGAAACTGCACTAGCAGCAGCAAAATATGTATCGGCATGCCACAAAAAAAGAGATACAACCTCAAACCAGTGAGGGCACCCCACACACACAAAAAAGACTTATGTGTTTGTTTCAACCTCTCATTCATTTATTTAATTAATTAATTAATATTTTTTTCTGGGAATTGATCCCTTCTGTTCTATACATTAGTTATTCTCTAATAATTTATTTTTTATTTAATCGTTATTAATATTACTATTATTGAAAATCATACATATTATTACTGTTATTGACATTATTACTGCTGTTTATTACACGGCTCTTCACAAGGCAAGTAGAATGCTCCATTGACTTAAATGGGATTTCCCAAAGTTCTAGCGGTCATTATTTTCGAGGAAAGGACCTCTGAAAAAAATAATGACCGCTGTCAATGGCAATGCAGTTGGTGCTTCTACCTCAGGTCTTTCATATCACTACGCAAGGACTGGAACTTCATTCAAAAGTGAAAGCAGACGGCAAGCAGCTGTGTTCTAAAGAATGTTTGATTCAAGTTCAGCGTGTGTTGTTGCGAACTATTTATTTCAATGTATAGAACGCCGGTTATTATTGGGAAAATAAGTCCCTTCAGGGCGGAACAAGTCCGGTTCGCCCTGTCGGGACTTATTTTCCCAATAATAACCGGCGTTCTATACATTATCCCTTACTTATTTTACTGTTATTGCTTTATTATTATTTATTATTTCTTGAATTTCCTTGAATCTATCTATCTATCTATCTATCTTATTTTAAATGTTACTGCTTTGGCGATATTGTACAATGCAAAGTCATGCCAATAAAGCTCATTGAATTGAATTGACAGAGAGAAAGAGAGAGAGAGAGAGAGAGAGACAGACAGAGAGAGAGAGAGAGAGACATAGACAGACAGAGAGAGAGAGAGAGACACTGCAGTGATGGTGTCCAAGCGTTGGAAAGGTTAGAGACGCCTTTGGGTGGAGGTTATTCAAATCAAGTTCTCTTTGGCCTGAGTAGGGAGTTCACGCTAGGTACTCACTATTCTTGTGGAACCAGCCCACAGTGAGTGAGGGGAATCCATCAGCCATATTGCAGGCTGTAGAGTGTGTTAGTGTGTTCCTTACCTGGCGATGGGACGGTTGTTCTTAGTGAACTGGATGAGATGGACTTGAAAGGGCAGAGAGCAAACAGCCAGGACGTTTACCACCTTGAAGGCCGAGAACCTCACCTGCAGATGCATTAGAGCAGTTAAAGGTGTCCATTTTGGCACATTTTACTGATTAAGGAGTTAGAGATGTGCTGGGCTAATTAATTAAGAATATGTTGTCACACACCTTGAAGCCAAGTTTCTGCAAAACACGAGCGAGCCTTCGAGCACCCGCCTTGGCGTCCTCTTCACTAAACACACACATATACAAATAGAGACACATGCAGACACACAAACACACCCACACACACATACACACATACACACACACAATATGAGTAGATAGATGGCCACTTTATTGATCCCCAAGTAAACAAGCAGTAGATGTGCAACAACAGCTGTGCTCGGGGAGCAGTAAGGGGTTAGGTGCCTTGCTCAAGGGCACTTCAGCCGTGCCTACTGGTTGGGGTTCGAACCGGCAACCCTCCGGTTACAAGTCCGAAGTGCTAACCAGTAGGCCACGGCTGCCCAGTAATAAATCCTGAGCTAGAATATACAAATGAAGAAAGGCCCTTCAGAAGGGAACATGCATCTGCATTTAGTGAGCCCAAAAAATCACAAAATCATTCTATGGCAATGTCAAGTCAGATAATGCACAATAGTTACATTATGTTAAATAATGCTGAATTATGAACATAAACCACCATTAAACCATATATTCAATGGATGGCAATCCATTGCTTGTTTGAGGTCAGTCTCACCTTGTTGCTCCAGTGCAAATGATCTTTCCTGAGGACCAGATAGAGGCGGTGATTTTAGGCTTACGTAGCTTCATCAAGACTTTCTGAGGCCCCAGAGAGAGAGAAGGAAAGCAAGTCCAAGATTGGACAAGGTATTAGATGAACACTTCTAGGGAATTGTGGCTGCTTACATTGCATGGCAGTAACTAAAGTGTAGGATGGCTGTCAATCACTGCTTAGTGGGTCAGTGACTTAGCCTTTAAATGGTATGCAATCGCAATCCAGACTATACTGGCAGAGTATCCACTCGCATACATCCACAATGCATGTTCAAATATTAATCTCACCCCGAATTCTGGTTTGTAAATGACATTCAATCCCTCTAGTGCAATGGTCCGCAGATTCAGATGGCATCTGGTCCTAAAGGTGGCCACGACGTTAGTTATTATGATATCCAGCGCCACATCGTTGCCGGGATCCATGAGGGCGCCTTAAAGATACACTTGCCGGAGTTGACAGATGTGCATGCCAGGAACTAAATGGACAACTGGAATGCGAAACAGCAATGGCCTTCAACGGCAGGTAGATATGACAGCAGGTCTCCTGTTACCTAGTAACAGCAGTGTACAAAAATCAGCAAATGGCTTGGATACTGTAACGTTAACTGGTACAAGCGCGTGCCCTGATGCATTAGAATTTAAGTTTATGTTTGTTATAACAAGGGCACAGCACGACCCACCTGTATTATTTCTTTGTGTTTACTTGGACAGTTTTCCTTCAGATGTTTCTGTTCGCCTGCGACCAAGAGGGTTCGAATTACTTTTATGTAGCTGGTGCCTTCTCGTGAGGGCTTGTTGACGGCTTATCTCGAGGTACCATGGATGCTTCTAGCTAGCTAACTGTCTGCGACAGTCAACCATGGGTCAGTTTCTCCGTTTCCTCAGGGGGCAGGTGTGGTCCTGTATTCAGAACTCTAAGAACGCATAAGCACACAATATGGATAACATTAATGTTAGACACTCAGCTGAACAACAGCAACAGCTGTGTTCTCGCAAAAATGATTTGACAAGCATGTGGACGTTTATCAGCCATCAACCTTAGCGCTAACGTTACTTGAAAACTAAATGGTACAGTCGCCTTAGCTGGACAGCTAACTATGCTATAGTAGTCACAAAAGTGTATTAATAGTTAGCAATGCAAGAATGGTTGAAACAGGTAAGATTCTGCTGAATCTGACAAGCTAAAAGTGGAATATATCATGACTGTTAGCTCTTAGCTGTTTCCACAAACAAAGAACAAGCTTGTTAGCGAGTGCGGTTCTGGCTAACAGGATGCAAGGGAAGCTAGTAGCTAGCTAGCCACCTTACTTGGGTTCATCACAAAACAATAACGGCGACATATATAATTTGGTAGTTGGCATAACGTACATAATCCGTCAAAATTCACTGCTGTCGAAAAATGAAGCAATTAACAGTCTAATTATAAACAACGTCTCATGCACTTGTTGTCTGTCAAGCCGCACTACAGTATGGGTAGTTCACAAAGATACAAAGTATTCAACCCAGATAGCGTTGCTAACCGGACACCTAAATTACACATGCCCCCCTCGGTCAGTCGTACATGCTAGCTACTCGCTAGGTAACGTACCGGTATGCTATTTTAGCTGGAGCCCGGTACCATTAGTGAATCACACTCACTGTAATTGTGAGGGGATGCATGGTCATAGGTGCGAATATCGCATGTGTCTGATGGTTTCCCCGAAGGCTACACTTTACTAGCTTTAAAACAAGGGAAAACTTCATGTAACGATTGAGGTTACTGTTTTGGTTGTGGTCGACTTCCTGACGTCAACGTTTCCAGGTTCTGTGTGTAGAGAAATGTTTGAGGAGGAAGTTCTAGCTGAAAAAAACTGTTGCGACATCTAGTGGACATAAATGTCTGTACGTGTGTGATGGGAAACAAGACTGGCTTGAAGCAAACCTCCTATTGTAAACTTAAAATGGCACTACGTTGTAAGCTAATAGGATTAAAGTATTTGTAAAACAGAAACCGCCAAATGAAAACTGTTTACTTGCAATGAAACAGAGTTCTGATTCATCACCACAGAAGTTCAGCCGGCCATGAAAGCCTCAACAGAATCCTGCCAAACAAGCTGCAACCATCCAACACCATGGTTAATGGGATTTGCATTTGACACCCTTTTCCTTTGGAAAGCTCTGACTGTGTGACCTCTCCAGGGTTTACAGTGAGATCAGTGTGAAAGCTGGTGTTTATTTTCTCTTGTCTCACGTCCAGTCAGGTCCTCAGAGCAGGCAGCTTTTGTCTTTGCGTGGCGGGCTGAACGCACATCTGGGACCCCTGGTGCATTGTTTGTGGTTTTGCGGCCGTTGGAAAACTGACAGAGGAATCCAAGTAGCCGTCTCTGACATGTGGGCTGTGAGAGTGCAGGTCATTACCGGTGAGACATCCCAGCTGTGCGGCCGGACGATGAATGGGCCGAGGACTCTTCCTAGAGGCACTAATGTGAATGAGCTCACACTACAGAGCCCTTGTCATTGTTGCCTATTTGCATTTGTTTATCAAGCTTGGTTTCCTCAATGGGGAGTTTGGACTTATTTCCCCCAGAAACTTTTAGGGAATTATCAAGAGGGTTGTGTGGTGCGGTCCTGTCTCCTGTTCTCTGTCTTATTTTTCTCTCTGTTTGTCTTCTTCCATTCTACCCCCTCATTTCTTTTTGCTCTTAAGCCCCCACCCAACCCATATACAAACACACACACACACACACTAAAGAGAAGCACAGAGACACACACCGGCACTTTGCTTTTAACTGGAAGTTTCCCAAACACAACAGCGCGTTCACTTTATGAAGATTCACTGCTGTTGTTGTGGGTCTTAAGCAGATACCAGATCGCCCTTTTGTGCAATCTCAAGGGTCTCTCCTTGGAGAATTAAGTCGGGCCTGTAAATAAAATAAATTCCCACTGAAAGCCCTGCTCAGACGTCCCGGACTGTTTACTATAAAGCCTTGAGATTTAAAGCAGGTTCGTGTCTAAGCAGACCACAAGCGACGATTCCTTTAGGGTTCTCCATATCTCTTGCATCCTTGCGGACTGAACTGCATCTACAGGAGTGTGTTTATAGACCATAAAAGCATGCGTCATCTCAGAAAAGCTCTTCCTGTGGGGAATAATGCCCTATTCATTAAGTCGGAGATCCATAAACACACAGCACACAAAAGGTAAACACTGCGATACATCACTCTTGTGCTACGTTCACACAGCCAAGTGTGGGTGTGGATGTGTGTGTGTGTGTGTGAGTGCCCGTGTGTTTGTGTTCACTTATCTTTTGTCTGATCTTCACTAAGTTTTACTCTTGGTTGACCCCGTATGGATACCATAAAGTTATTTTCACCAAATTTTCCAATCGTCCAGATGCAAGCATTCTTTCTAGCATCTTGTATTTTCCCTTTGGAATGAAGTAAACATACTATCCTCTTTTAAAAAAAAAACAAAATCTCACTTTGTCAATATGTCACTTTGCTGATGTGTTGATGTCTAATTTAGTGCATTTTGGCTCCACGTAAGCCATGTTGTATGTAGGCTACTTTGTGAAATGTGTGCCTGTGCTTGCTCTTCAAAAAAATAAAATATTGATCACAGTTAAGACCAAAAAGATTTCAAAGGTCAATCATGTTGAAGGTTAGCAGTCCAGAGGCCTTCTTTTTCCACGGTTATGTTTGGAGTTACAGAGGAGTGGTCAGGGAAAAGGCATGCTTGCTTGCAGCTCCTTAGTCTCGAGGACGCGAAGCGAAGGACAACACAGGGATTTCCGGAATCTTCCAAAGGCCGGCAGACCAGACGATGAACAACAATCAAAGGCACCTGGACGTCTCTGTCTCTGCTGTGATCAACACGGCAGGTTCAGTGCCTCTTCTCATTAGCGTCCTGATCTTGCGCATGAGCCTTCCTCTGCACTGTCTCCCCTTTACAGTCCCTATTGCTATGGTGACCTCGTCTTGCTGCTTTGGCTCGGTGAAGTTGGACCAGCGGACTGTTCGCCAATGTTTTTCTTGGGAGGACATCACAGGAAGAAACTACACGCACAGGACCAGGTTCAATAAGGCTGACTGTGAGGGGGTTAGACGCCAGGAAGAGCTCAATGCTTACTTCTGCAGAGGCCTTCACTTCATGCGATGTGTTGTTACACTGTAATAAGCAAATGCAGTGTGAGTTATTAAGATCTTCCTTCCGAAATGGAGTTCTGTTGTCGATGATAAGACATCTTTTAGACCAAGTTGTTGTCCATCAATCTTTCTTACAAATTATATGGAAAACACAAAAGAAACAAAGCTGTTCCACTCAGGACACTCTTGCATTGGAGCTGAATAATAAGCTCTGGAATGGATTGTTCAGTGGTAGCTTAAATCTGGCTCAAGGATTTTAGACAAACATTTATGCAGTCATTAGTTCATTTTACAAAGCAAAGCTGTTCAAAGCAAAGCTGTTTTACTGACTATAAAGCACATACTTTATAGCTGTCCCCCACTCCCATTCACCACCTCAATGAGCTAGTGAAAGTAGTTAGCCTTGGATAAGCACTTTGTAAGTTGGTGAAATGCTTGATGAAATAATAATGATAATTAACATTATTATTGTTGTTGTTGTTGTTAGTA
>NC_063196.1:22462604-22480104 GCF_017589495.1 Alosa alosa
AGAAATGTCACTTTCTGATGTTTTGGGATCACTCTCACTGAATCAATGAGGTTATGAATGCATGGTGATATTTTGCAATGTAATCTAACATTACCTCACTATAGACAATGCACATCTGTCAGATAAGCTCTCCTCTCCCGTGCTGCTGCTGGGGCATTTGGGTTAAATGGCATCGGTATGCAGTTCAACATCATGTCTCATTAAGTTCTCTAATATTTCCTAATTTATGTCATCAACACATCCGTGAGTCGTGGAAATGTGTACGCTAGATTTATACCTATTTTTTCACATCGGACACCACACTGATTTCCCTCATGTAGCAATATTTGTCCTAATTATGTATGGTTTGGAGAAATGGGAACTGCGTCGTATAGATGAGAGGAGCAAAGTGCATTGCGCAACACAGGTGCCCAAGCAAGCACTCCTGCAGGTGTAAGCCAGCGGTTCTTAAACCTTTTGCCTGGCGACCCCACAAAAAAGTTGTATAGTTGTATAAACCAAAATCATGTCATCCATGTCTTTATATCTCTTATACATGTGTCAAGTTTGGCTAACGGGGTTAATTCATCAGGTTTTATGGAGAGGTATAGTTATGTATCATCTGCTAAACAACAGGGGCCCCAGTACTGAGCCTTGAGGCACTCCATATTTTACCATAATCTGGGTAGATGGTTTATTATGGACCTGTACAAATTGTTGACCAGTTAGGAAGGTATGATCTAAACCAAGCGAGTGCTGAGTCTTTGATGCCTATCAAATTTTCAAGCCTAAGTAGTATGTCATGGTCTATGGTGTCAAAGGCAGCGCTGTGGTCCAGGAGGACCAGTATCGATACAAGGCTAGGTTTTTTGAGGGAGGGCTTAATAACAGATGTCTTAAACGACTGCGGTACATGCCCTGATAGAATTATTTATAATCTAGAGCAAAACATTATCCAGGAAGGGGAGACCAGTCTTAAGAAGGTGAGCACAAATAGGTTTTAGTAGACTAGATTTTGATGAGGAAATTGTGGAGGTGAGATCTAATATGTTGTGTATATGTAAATGAATTAAATGTTGTTTGAGGTCTCATCTGTGATTCTGTGATTTTGCTATCTTTCAGCAATGGAGTATGTGTATTTGGTGAAACTGATTGGTTATTGATCTTATCTCTAATTGTTTGACATACAATCATAATACTGACATACAATCATACTGTTGAAAATAAGAAAATAACTGTTTTGTGAACTTTAGTCAAAGTCAAAGTCAAAGTCAGCTTTATTGTCAATTTCTTCACATGTTCCAGACATACAAAGAGATCGAAATTACGTTTCTCACTATCCCACGGTGAAGACAAGACATATTTGACCAATTTTAAGTCCATGAACAAACATAACATTCAAGTAAACAAAAAGTAAGTAAATAAGTAAATAAGAGGGCACATATAATAATGAAAAAATAAGAGCAGCAAAATTTTGTCCAAATTGTGCATAGACAGTCAATAAAATACTAGTGCAAATACTGTAAAATACTATAAAATACTGTTTGACCTAAGTAATAAAGAAAGTGGCATAGTGGTGCAAGTTATGTAAGAGCAGCAGAAGTGTTGTGTTTTCAGGACAACAACACCAAGTTGTAAAGTGTACAAGTGTGCAAGTGTTCAAGTGTGCAGGTGGAGTAGTGCAGGCGGCCATTGTGGGTCCAATGTCCAGGATGTTATGTAGCTGAGGGTGGAGGGGGGAGAGGAGGGAGAGAGTTCAGCATCCTTACAGCTTGGTGTATGAAGCTGTTGGTGAGTCTGGTAGTGCGGGAGCGCAGGCTTCTGTACCTCTTCCCAGAGGGCAGTAGATCAAACAGATGTTTATTCAACATAGCCAGTGATTTAGGCAAAATTTATGGTGTTAATTATAGTGAAATATACAATTTCACAAAAATAGGGTTAAAACAGGTAAAAAAAATGGAGACATCATTTTTCTCCATGTTCAATGACCTCTAAAGACAGTCCAACCACTCTCCAAAAATTAACATTTCAATCCCACAGAAACCACATAGGCCCCCTGACTAAAGGATGGAGGGAACATGGCAAAGCTTGGAGTTATGTCAGATGGGCTACAACAAGGTAGGCAAAATTGTGGTGCTTGTCAAAACCTTAGCGCAGCTGGATTAATGCTTATACTGATGTTAAAGCGCACACGATGTTTAAAGCCATACACAACGGTAAATTGGAACAACACTAAAGGTAACTTTAGCCTTTATAGGGCTGTATAAAGTTGTCAAAATTAATAAGTCGTAATTAGGTGTTGTTGTTGTAAAGATATTGCATGTAGATGTACTATATAGGCTACTAAATTTTTAGTTGACCAATGCACGAACAAAACCGGGACACGGACAAATATTATCAAGGCTGTGAATGTTTCCATCTGTGCACAGGGTGTCTGTAGATCGGTGTGCATAGCATTCATTCCTGCAGGCCTGTGGCCATGCATGCGCCCTTAAAATAGCATCTGAATTTGCACCACTGACTTTAGACCAGGAGGTTCCTGGTCTGTGGCGGAATTGTTTTCTAAAACTGCAAAATATCAACAGGGACCGCTTATACTGAACACGCCCCTCTTTTTAAGCTGAAACGCCCAGTAATGCTTACATGTACCTGTGGAGGGAAAAATTCCAGTATCGCTGACTGCAAAATAGGAAAGACAAAAGCGCGAGTATACAAAGTCAATTGTGCTGGCGTGCAAGATAGAGCCCAAAGTGCTTCTATGTTTCTGTGTGTGTTTGTGTGTGTGTGTGTGTGTGTGTGTGTGTGTGTGTGTGTGTGTGTGTGTGTGTGTGTGTGTGTGTGTGTTTGTATTTATGTGTTTTTCTATGTGTCTGTGTGTGTGTGTTTTTGTGTATATGTGTATGTTCCTCTATAGCCGTTTTTAGATAGAGATCGTGCAACATTCACGGGAAGAGGAGACATCTTCATGCCACATTCGTGTCTAAAAACAATACTCATAAGTTCATGCTAATTTTGGAGAGTGCAGCCTGATAAGCAGCTCATGCTAACTTGGGGACTAGGAAATGGAGAGATATAGCCTTGCTTCGGTAGGCCTATACTATATATAATTTTGAATGGCTGCTTTAGAGTATGTTGTTAAAGGAGAGTTTAAATTACAATAAACAGGTGTACTGAAAAACCATGAACAATGTCAACTGGGTTTGAACACACACCGCACAACACACAGACATGGACGACTGGTGCAGACCCGGCTGCAGTGACAGAGGGGGCATTTGCCATTTCCCAGGGGGCAAAATTTCGGAGGGTGGGGGGATTATTGGCGGCGCAATAGCTACGAGTAACTACACACAGAGATTTTCCCTAAAATGGGCCACATCAACCCGCCATTGCGTTCCGCCAGAAAGGTGCACAAAAAGGCGGCACATTACTCGGTGTAAAAAGGACTTGATTCTTCTATGTTTGTGTGTGTGTGTGTGTGTGTGTATGTGTAACAGACAGACAACTGAGCTGAGATGGCTTGCTGCTCTGTGGATGAGAACAGGATGTAGGGTACTCAAACAAACAGAAACGCAGCCAAATGGCTGAACTTTTGGACACGAGGCAAACGCATTGCACTTTTTGGGGACACTGTATGTTTAAGAAAACACAGACTGAGTGGTCTCCAAGGTTAAAAGGTTTGTGTGCGTGTGTGTGTGTGTGTCTGTCTTGCTTGTTCTTTCTCTCTCCCTTTCTCCCTCTCTTTCACTTATTCACATTGACACTGACACTCACACACACACACACACACACACACACACACACACACATGTGGATGTGCAAACACAAACACACACACACACACACACACACACACACACACACACACAGACTGTTCAGTTTAGGGAGAATGTGTGATGGAGACCAATAGTACTTAACATATCACCGTTAAGGCTCCATATATCAAAGGTGTAAATGTGTGAGTTTCTGTGATGGAAAGAGAGGGCAGGAGCAAGAGAGAAAGTGTGTGTGTGTGTGTATGTGTGTTTGTGTGTGTGTGTGTGTTTGGGAATTCCTTAGTGCATGTGTTATACCTGATCTTTGACTGTGCGCTTCATTCATCAGCCTGGCTTTCCCCATGCTGTTTGGATTTTACACACACACACACACACACACACACACAAACACACACATACACACACACACATATTAGGACAAGATGGACTAAGGGGTGGATTCAAATGAATCCTGACCCTTGTAGTTTGTTTCATGCAAGGTTTGATAAATGGGTTCCTTATTAAGTAAGTATACAGCACTAAAGCCTTTATTTCACTGGTCAATTCAACTAGAGCTCGCAGAGGAAAAGACTACAACTGGAGAGTTGTGTATAGCAACAAAATGGGATAAAAAGGGACTCTCCTTCTTGCTCTGAGTGTGTGTGTGAGTGTGTGTGTATGTTAGGGTGGCCAGACGTCCTGCTTTAGGAACGACAGTCCTGATTTTTCATTGCCCTGTCCTGCTTCCTGCACAACATCAAGCAGGACGTGTATTTGTCCTGCTTTTTGAGACAGGCTTGAAGAGCGGAGTTCTAGAATCTTTGCTGGGACGCAGCACAATGTCCAATGCAGTAACATATCTAGTCTAACAAATGATTAACTAAGAGCGGTGTCGATAAATATCTGAGCAGATATCATTGCTTAAAAACATAGGCTCTATGTGCTGCTACGTCATATGTATTCCGGCTTCATTGACAGAAAGTTAGCCTACTGGTTAGCGCTTCGGACTTCGAACCCCGACCAGTAGGAACGGCTGAAGTGCCCTTGAGCAAGGCACCTAACCCCTCACTGCTCCCCGAGCACTGCTGTTGTTGCAGGCAGCTCACTGCATCGGGATTAATGTGTGCTTCACCTCACTGTGTACACTGTGTGCTGAGTGTGTTTCACTAATTCACTTTTCATTAATATTTTTTCCTATTCAGCTACACAAACATCATCTTTAAACTTTAATGGACCCCCCCCCCCATCCCCACCTCCCCCAACATTCAAAATCAATTGTATGCACCATATTGCAAATGTAGCATAGTAATATTATACACCATGTGAAAGCTTGGACTATTGGGAATCCAAAAATGACCATTTTTTATGTACAGTCTGTATAGTGCTTTACATTGTCAGATTGATCATAATGTGTCTTAATTAAATTTAATCCCTGGTGCCCTCCTCCCCCTCCTCCGCTTTTGGTGACCTCCTGACCTCACAATAAGTAGATGCAACATATTGGGTTCTGAAATATTCACAAGAATCCATAGAAATTGAATCTTCATGTTGTTTTATCCTATATTAGTTGTGCAGATGTATAGTTTATCTTATACACAACCATTGAACCAACAAAGTAAATGCAAAAATAGAGACTTGTGTAATTATTCCATATTTTGTGTAGTCATTCTATATCAGAACACCTCTGCCCTACAAAGGCAAAAGACCTTAACTCGCCAGAGTGTGAAACTGAGAAAAATGACTTTAAAGTTTTTTTGTTGTCCAGCCAATTGTATGATAGGTAGGACACTGAAAATTTGCCAAGTAATTGTCATAATGAATACATGTATCTACATGAAAAAAAAATCAGCTCAAACTTGACCTTTGACCCTTATTTGGAAGTTACTGTATTCTGCCTTTGCATTATCTGCAAAACAATAATGGGTCATACAAAGGCAAACTACCTTAACTTCTAATTTATTGACCATTTGGACTTTTATCACTCTATAGAAACATTTATATGATAACAATGATAGCCTTAAGATAACATTTAGTGAGTTTTGTCTAGTAAGGCTTAATATTAGGCCTCCATCAACAGAATATTACAAAATACAAAATAATGAGAAGGCTACACTGGAACATTTTAAAACTTTTTTTTTTTTACTTAATTTAAGTAAAATAACACTTTAAGAGCCAGAAAACCAAAAAACAGCCACAACATGATCCAAGCCAATGCCATTGGAAACGTATGCAATTACAGGAATTTTGCTACTCATGGACACATAATAATTTACTGTCTGTGTCGTGCGTGCGGGCGTGAGTCACACATTGATTGGATTTCTTTCTTGACAAATTAAAGGGACATCGACTTAAGGACATGCTGTGTAGTTTTGTTCGGTATGGGAATCAAATATTTTGCAACCAACACTGTCTAGCTTTTAGCTAATAGCTTACTCATAGCTTACACTTAAAATTGAATGACAACATCCTAACAACGTTGCACTGATTTTAGGCTAGCTAGCCTGCACATAATTATATTGCGAATGGGCTTGCTGAAAACTTGTGATGGATTTAAACAATGGATTTGTCTTCTCAGTGGATGTTGTTTTCCATGGATTTTTTTTAAAGGTAAGCTGCGATCTAAGTTCTATCTGCTGGGTTAGTTTGTGTGCGGCATGTTCTCCTCGCCGGGGAGGGACGGGGAGGTGTATCGTGAGGCGTCCCCAACCCACACGCTTTGTTTTCTGCCAGTGAGTGGACTTGCAGATTGGCAGGCAGCTAGCCACCCTGTATGGCACGAGAAAACGTGTACTAGGCTACTAGTTAATAGTATCCAGGCTTTGAGACATTTAAGGTGTCTTACAGTTGCCTGGCACAACATCTATCATGTAGGATATTTGTGGATCAGGAACAGTTAACTAGCTAACTAGGCTACATCCTAGCTGAATTTCACAAAATAGTAGTTAATGCTAGATAGTAAAACAACCACTGCAACATTTTCTTTTCACTTTATTGAAGTGTGGCTAAAGTGCTTCAATTAGGCCTACATACAATACATAGGCATAAGACACTCTGCCTTTGTTTTACCCACCACCAATGTTAATATGGTTTGCTGCGCTGAAATTACGGTGCACTGTAACTTAATTCCAGCGTTCTATAGAAACCATGAAACAAAGCTAAAGAACCACAACTGATGTTACGGGCTATGCCTTGGCTTACCCTCTGCTTTTTGAAGTTCACGGCAAAAACAGCATCTTATTTTGATAAAGAAAACAACAAAATTGACTCAAGATATTTGTCCACATGATAAAATTGATGCCCATTGTTCCAAAAATGACAAAAACTCATTTTTGATAAAATTGAAGTTACGGCCTTTTGCCTTTGCACGGCAGACCTGACATACAATCCAAATAGTCTACAAGAAACCTCAGAGTGTTACCTTTCATTTGAGACCAAGATTATGCTTCTAGAGAGGTTGCTACACAGTAAGGCTTTTATTGGCAATATGCATTTTGGGTAAACAAAAGTCCTATGGGGAGTTTACATAGGGTATTTTACAAAACGCATGGGCATACCTTGGTAAATAATGGTCTAAAGTACGAACTTTTCATTCTATATTGATCTACTTTTGCACAAAGCTTTACAAGATCTGGTGCTAGGGCTCAGTTGTGTTTCTAAGTCCATTCAAGTGACCTAGAGGGCTGAATTGTGGTCAGTTCAGAGATGCTTGCAATCCGGCAGGAAGAAAAAACTATATTCTAGCCTCTGTAGCCCTGTGTCAGTACATCAGTTATTCTGATGGTCTCTACTGAAACTACTGTGTCTCAGCTTTCCAAAGAGGTCAAGCATTTGATGGTGGGCCAAATTGGGTTAGAACAGTGGCCTCTAGAGTAGAACAGTGCGATTTCGGGGTAAAAGCCTAGAGATGGCCCATCCGTAATAGTTAAACCACACAAAATTGTATTGTAAATGAGAGTATACCAGAGTCCTATGTACACCATAGTAATTTATTGATATGCCGCATAATGTCCTACTTTTTGGTGTTATGGAAATGGTCACCCTAGTGTATGCGTGTGTGTGTGTGTGTGTGTGTATGTGTTTTTTGTGTGTGTGTGTGTGTGTGTGTGTGTGTGTGTGTGCACCTGCACCTGCATGCTGCTCACATCGCCCTCACATACACCAAACTTAAACACTCCACTCACACACACTCAGCGTGTGTGTGCTTTACCATCTAGTCCCATTCTGAGAGGCAGAGCAGCTGAGGGTGTTTATGGAGGACCTGGAGAAGCAGGAATATCAATGAACTCATGACACACTGAGATTAATACAAGACACTTTGTATTAAGTACAGTTGTATTTCTTTTTTTTTTACATTTCTGAAATATATTATTTTTCTGCAAATGCATATTTTTAATGTCTACTTCAACAGAGTTATCTCTCTCTCTCTCTCTCTCTCTCTCTCTGTGTGTGTGTGTGTGTGTGTACACCAAACACAAGCGCTCACCCTAACATCATTTTTAACCAAAAACATCTTCAAGCAGTAAAACATTCAGACGATTCTGTAAAAGATGGCAGATTTAAAAACAGGTAATTGAACAAGATGATGTCATTCCACATTGATATTTTTGAAACTCTAAATCTGTGTGTTGCTCTGACATCATGAAACTTCACACACAATGCAGAACCTCAGCAAGATGACCAGATGAAAGTAAGACAGCTTGTTTCTCATATATTACACTGTTTATCTGTCTGAAGAACGTTCCTTTAACATTGTTCTTTGTAAAATGTGTCTTCTTCATTTTCAAGCCAGTATCTGCACGTTCAGGGATCAACCGTCCGTTTCTACTTCTATGATATGACACCCCCATAGAAAATCTCTAGGGTTTAGTTTCTAGAAGATTCAGTATATATATCACTGGGATATATCACTGTGGTCAAAAGAGGTGAGCAGTCAGGGATTTTGCAGGAAACTGTGTTTTATTTGTGTTTATGTTCATATCTACATTTATTAGCAGACACTTTTTTGACGCCAAAAAAGCGTACATTGTATTTTAACCAAAAACCAAACGAAAAATGCCAAAGAGGTAGCTCCCCCCGACCTTCAGTATTCACAGAGAAATTCCATGCAGGGTTTCGTCTTTGTTTGGGGGACAGGCTTCCCCCACTTTACTTGTTTCCAGTTTTCAGAGCCTGGGTTGCCTACAGAGACCATGCAGTTTTTTTACAGTGTATACTCACAGAGTGGGCAGCTAGCGGTGGTGAGGAGATGATTGCTGAAAGTGCCAAAAAGAAATGTTATGGGCTTGAAATCACGTGAAATCCCTGACTACTGAAATCATAAAAATCTGACTGACTGCACCTTTAAAGTCTAAAGAGTCTGAATAGAGGGACACAGGAGGAATGAGAGGGATTAAGAAAGCAAAGATGATTAGGTGATTAGGTGAAAGGTGATTAGATGGATGGATGGATGGATGGATGGATAGATAGATGGATGGATAGATAGATGGATGGGTGTGAATGTGTGTTTGTGTGTGTGTGTGTGTGTGTGTGTGCTTGTGTTGCGTGTGTGTGTGTTTATCTTGGAAGTTGCAAGTACTTAACCTCCTCTGTTAAAGTTTTTAGTTACTCTGTGGTTCAATTTACCAATACCCCCCACACACACACACACACACACACACACACCGACTCCGGATCTTCTTACGTTGTGACCCTGATCGTGTGTGTGTGTGTGTGTGAGTCCCATGGGAGTTGTGTAGGTCAGCCACTGATGCACATGAGTGTTCTCCTCAACACCTCCTTGAATCATCAAACACTACCTCTCACACACACACACACACACAAGCACACACACACTAGATATCATCCTTTGCCTTCCTGTGTCATGTCTCTTCCTGTTTAGGAAGGACACGACCGGACACACATTTAGACAATCACACACAGTCACACACATGGCTAGACGTGTTTACACGCACACACACACACACACACACACACACACACACACACACACACACACACACACACACACACACACACACACACTGCAGATCAGGCTGCACTCTGAATCTATTTACTCACTCACTCACACACACAAGCACACACACAAACACACCTGGGTTTAAAGTTTTTGAAGTATTATTACTATTATTCTCATAATAGTTAATGTATATTAAGCTGCAATCTCTGACTATATCATAATAAATCTTACTTCAAACTCTGATTATATCATAATAAATCCTACCTCAAAAGGTCAAAATCTGATTATATCATAATAAATCCTACCTCAAACTCTGATTGTATCATAATAAATCCTACCTCAAAAAGTCAAAATCTGATTATATCATAATAAATCCTACCTCAAACTCTGATTGTATCATAATAAATCCTACCACAAACTCTGATTGTATCATAATAAATCCTACATAATAAATCCTACCACAAACTCTGATTGTATCATAATAAATCCTACATCAAACTCTGATTGTATCATAATAAATCCTACATCAAACTCTAATTATATCTGCCCTTTTCTTCAGCACTTCACATACCAACAGACATGCACATAGAGTTCTCCTAGTTTCCGTGCAGGAGATAAATTAGTGGTGTTTTAAGGAAGTGGTAAGCAAAGCATCCATCTGTCAAATATATGTGAACAAATATGTGCACTCTGTATTACCTGTGGGCGATAGTCGGCGATGCTTTGCTAGGTAGTAGGCCAGCCTTGCAGAGTGTGTCCAAATTCACACCAATTTGTCTCGACTGAATTGCAGAGTTCTCATCACACATGTATATCACATGCAACTGCACTATCCAACAGTGCTCATTGCTAGTTTGTCGCTGTGATAAAATATTTTAAATTTATATAAAACAGTCATAGTTATATAACAGTCTGCTTACAGCTTTGTGTCCATCTCATCACATCACATTCACCCTACTCACTAACATACACACTTGTACACACACACACACACAGCTAGACGTATACACACACACACACACACACACACACACACACACACACACACACACACACACACACACGAGCGCAGGTTGAGAGAGACACAGAGTTCAAAATAACTCCCAAGGGGTCAGACCTCTGTCTAATCTGACACATCCAAACTGACCCTCCTCTCTTGACTCCCCCACTGAGGCTACGTACTGATAAGGTCACTCTTGCAGTAACACACACACACACACACACACACTCACACACACAAACACACACACATCCACCCACAGACATCCCCTCCCCCCCCCAAAATACCCACACACACACACACTCGCGAGGATTATCAACTTTTCCGGGGCCTCCCCTTTAGTTTCATACTCCAGGGTAGTCTGGGTTCAGGGGGTGACTGGGGTGGAGTATCCCAGCAAGAGGCTCCCTCCCTTGGCCTAGATAGAGCCGCAGTCCCCTGAGAGGGCACCATGGGTCAGGGGTACACAGATAGACAGACAGAGAGAGAGAGAGAGAGAGACTGTATTGGTAAGAGAAGAGACTAAAAGTTTGGAACAGAAAGAGCTACAGTGGACTTCTAAACATGTGACAGCTACCAAAAAAAATATTGGTAATACTTTATAATAACTACACACAATTAATCTTTTATTAAGCATTTGTAAACTATTAGTAAATGATTTGTTCATTTAAATAATGTATGAGCAGTAGGGGTGTAAAGATTAACCGATACGTATCGGTATCCGTTTTTAACGTGTGAGATATGGCTACATCGATACGCGAAGCACCGTATCGGAATAAAAACTGAAATGAACCAGTCGTTATATCAATTTACTTGTTACGAATCAGTTCCCAACCTTTTCTACTCGCTTAGACTCTCATTTACGTTGCAAGCAGCGCGTTCATCCCACTTCTGGTTTTGAAACTACACGTGGCACAGATTTGTGGGTAATGCAGTTCGTTTTGGGCTACATTCATTGCCCAAAGTTGGGCACTTGAACTGTTTGACAGTTTTTACTCTTTTGTTTTTCAAAATCCAGCGCGAAATTAAACACTTAGCATTCCTAAACAGCAACGATAGTCTGTAGAGTAGCCTACTTTACGTTTGATGAAGGGATGTCCTTAATGTTAAAGAATAATTTGTCCCTTGCTGCTAAAACGATGTACAAATTATTATTATTTTGTTCATATTCACTCAGACTTGTGGTTTCTGCATATTAGGTCTACCGTCTAACAAAATAGGCCCAGAGAGTTCATTGATATGTAGGCCTTTATTCTTGTAGGCTACAGGAAAAGGCCAAGAGTGTCTTAAGCACTGTTTTATTTTATTTCGGTATTGTCTTACCTCAACAATAGGTTACAGCTCCTTGAAAACAATCAGATACACATAACTCTATAAAATCTATAAAGTCTTTTTAAAAATGTGTTTTTATGTTGTATTTGGCTGCAGTGTCTGACTGAAATGTAGATTTCTTTCCTATTTCATTTCAATACAGTATACAGGTATGATCATCATATTCACACTTTTTTTTGCCTAATTGACAACCATGACCATGATAATTGATAATATAAAATCAATGTGCACCTTGAGCAAATGATAGAAAATCTTTCGGAATGCTTTCCATTCTTGAACTGCATCGAATTGCATCGAATCGCATCGCATCGAATCGTACTGAATCGTTTTTTATGAACATGTATCTTTTCTTGTATCGAATCGTGCCCATGTATCTAGATTCAAATCGTATCGTCTTTTACATGAGAGATTCACACCCCTAATGAGCAGTATGTAAGAAATGATGAACAAACCATTTACTAATAGTTTAGAAATTCTTAATAAATGATGAATTGTGTGTAGTTATTATAATTAAGAGCCATAAAGATTAGGAATTGCAAACAGCTATGCTGCTCTCCCAGATTTGACCTGGTGTTGAATTTGTGTACACCAGAAAAGAACTGGCTCTCACCTCCTAGTTTCTGTCTGTCTGAAAAGACTTCCTCTTATGCATAAAGCAGTTTGAAAATGATTGCTTATGGAGTGGACAGTTCTGTTGTGTTGTTTAGCTGATGTTTATTTGAATGGGATTAAGTGGGGATTTGATGTAGTAGAGTGTGAATAAAGACTGTCTGGATGAACCTCTCGGCAACTGTCACCCTGCCTTATGTTTTCATTCAGAACAAGGAGAGAGAGAGAAAGAGAGATGAAATACAATGGAAGATGAGGTAAATAGAAATGATTTATAGCTTAACATGTCTACTGGTTTAATACCACGAGGAAGATGCTAGTTCCAAAAATTGGTCAACTAAATGTAAGACTTTGAATCGGTTCACAGTACACAAATTTAAACCGTAAATAATTTAAATATAGTTAGGAACAAATATGGAACCAAAAAGGTTATTTTTTTTAATGTTCTGTTATAAAATTTTAATTTGAAATAAGTAACCAGTTAATAGTGTTATTTTTTTTATCTTCTTGCTAAAAGATTTCTGTTTGCATTAACCTGGTGAGGTTCACTTCCTGTCTTCCTAATCCGTATCTTTAAGTGCCTGGAGTGAAATTGACCAGTGGCAGGCAGTAAAAGTAAAATATGATGTTGTCAATGTGGCAGCTATACCCTATTTCTGATATTTACACAAAGCAGCTATCCGTACCCTATTTCTGATATTTAGACAATTAGGCAGCATCCGTACCCTATTTCTGATATTTACACAATTAGGCAGCTATCTGTACCCTATTTCTGTTATTTACACAATTAGGCAGCTATCCGTACCCTATTTCTGTTATTTACACAAGGTATTTAGCTATTATGAGTGAGTAGCATGAGACAGTTTTTTTGTTTGACAATCAACAACTTGGCATAACTGATCTTTGACATTCACACACAGGATACAGAAAAAAATGTTAATGCAAGTAGACCTGTAAAAATACTGTGATCCACTTAAGTATAAGTATAAGTATAGGTATATATACTTATGATAAAAATGTAGTTTAGTGGCATAAGAGATAGAGACTAGAGTAAAATATGTATTAATATACATTTGTAAAGGATTAAAGTTAGGCCTACCTGTTGTTATGTCACACTGCCTTATATGAAACATTAACTGGTCAGGGAATTCTTTTCTTTTTAAAAAAAAAAAGAACATGGTTTGGAAACGTTAACTTCTAAAATCCCAAATGTTGAAATACTGTTTTAGTTCATGCTCATTGTTGTTCACTGCTCATAGTTCATTGTCACCTGCCACTGAAATTAGGGCCCTTTATTGTTTGTGAGGGGAAAATGACCTACGGCAAGACAAAGAAGTAAAAAGCTTGAGTATGAAGAAAGACAGAAAGAAAGAGAGAGAGAGAGAGAGAGAGAGAGAGGGAGAGAGAGGGAGGGAGAGAGGGACAGAGAGAGAGAGATGAGAGAGAGGGGGGCAGAGGGGGATATGAAAGGCAGGAGAGAGAAGGAGGGACAGAGAGGGTAGTGGAGGAGTGAGTGAGGTATGTCTTGCTTTATCCCAGAGGAAGTGGATTATTTTTCATCCCATACCCTCTCATCACCTCCCAGCCTATCAGCGCTATCTGCCTCCTCCCTCAGCCTATCACAAGCCTCCGCTTGTTTTCCCATCCGGCCTATCAGAGATTCTGCTGCTCTTATCGGCCCCCTGAGCTTTGAGCTCCAGGCTGGAGTGGAACCAGAAGCGGACCCGCGGAGTCCAGTCTCGGCCCTCCCTCGTGCGGCGCTCTGGACCCGCGGAGTCCAGTCTCGGCCCTCCCTCGCGCGGCGCTCTAGGAGGGTGCTGGTATCGGTATTGGTGCGGTATCGGTATCTCTCTCCCAGTGCATTACAGACTAATTACGACAGAGAGAGAGCTGCACTGTGCTGGGAGCAAGGGCTGGCTGCGATAAACCCTGGCCAGCCAACCTCCAGTTTGTGTGTGTGTGTGTGTGTGTGTATGTGTGTGTGTATGTGTGTGTTTGTGTGTGTGTGAGTATGATTATGTCTGTGTGATATTGAGCATTTGTGTGTCTGCAGGCATGAGTGTCTGTGTGTGTGTTTGTGTTTGTGTGTGTGTGTGTGTGTGTGTGTGTGTGTGTGTGTGTGTGTGTGTGTGTGTGTGTGTGTGTGTGTGTGCGTGCATGCATGCATGACAGAGGGTGTGTGATTATGTGCGTTTCTGCAAGCATGAAGATGAACATGTGTACATTTGTGTGTGAATGTGTGTGTTTGTGTGTGTGTGTGTGTGTGTGTGTGTGTGTGTGTGTGTTTGTGTGTGTGCGTGCGTGGAGAAAGACCAGATGCTGATAGGAATTCAAAAACAATTTGTGAACACTTTACTGTCCAGTTTTAGCTTGAAGAAGAACAACAACAAAATATGAATATGGTCATAACCATTTACTAATACCTTTACATATGGATATGGTAATAACCATTTACTAATAGCTTTACATATGAATATGGTAATAACCATTTACTAATAGCTTTTAATGGTTTGTGAAGACACCTATACAAAGTGTTGCCAATATTATACATATGTGATCAGGAGCAATCTTACGTTGAGGACATTTAGTCAGTTTTAGTTTTAATATTATAAAACGCTATATTATTAATATAGCGTGAACAGGGCAACAAAGGAGACTTCACTGGCAACTCCTCTCTCTCTCTTATATCATTTCCCTCCCTTTTCTTTCTCTCTCCCTCTCCCTCCTTCTCTCTTTCTTTCTTTCTCTCTGTCTGTCTATCTGTCTCACTCTCTTCCTGAATTCCTTTCTCCTCCTCATTCATTTATTAATATTGTCTGAGGATGTAAATATTCACGGTGTAATCTCTAAACATCTTATGGTGAGATTGACAGCTGGCTCCCAGATCTGGCTGGGCTTCCCTCAGACGTGGCTAAAAGCACCGCTTACAACACCACCACGCACGCACGCACGCAACACCAGCACAATGGGCCGCCCAAATGAGCTCTCTCTGCCACATACACATACACACACACACACACACACACACACATGCACGCATGCACACACACCACACACACACACACGCATGCATGCACACACGCTTACAACACCAGCACACTGGGCTGCCACGTCATCGCTCCTTATGGTTCATAAAAGCCCAGATGAGCTCTCTCTGTCACATACACACACACACACGCGCGCGCACACACACACACACACATACACACACACACACACACACACAAACACACACTTCCCCTTTATCTCTCTCTCTCTCTCTTTCTCTCTCTCTCTCACTCATTTGTTCACTCTCTCTCTTACTCACACACACACACACACACACACACATGCATTTCTTGGCAGGCTTCTCTGAGACGCCCGATGCGTCACGCGGAGACGTGTAGCAGGGTGGAGATGGTGAGGACCCCGGTCCAGTGCAGAGTGGACAGGGCTTGGGTTGATGCGGAGAGAATGTTTACCCTGACTCTGATGCAGCTGGACCTGGGACACAGTGGCGGAGAAGAGCTGGAAGACTCAACTTTTCCACAATCACCACACCCCCACCCCACCACCACACACACCCCCACCCCCACACACCCCACAATCACCCACCACCACCCCACCCCACAATCACCGCACTGCTCTGGGGAATAATGACTCTTGTAATATAATTGACACGTGTTAGTCGCTTTGGATAAAATGACTACATATAAATGGGTGTGGTATCGTATGAGGACATTCTTCTCATTGTTCTCAGTCTATAATAGCTTCTAAAACGAATAGTTCCAGTCCTTGATTGCGATTAGCTGAATCACGTTTCATGCCATTGTAAAATCCAGCACAAACATACACATACACTGCATTTCGTTCTATATTACTGCACTACCATAACTTGATACAAAAGTTATGTAAAGTAGCTGCGTCTCAACATTGCTTGGCAACCAATCAGATACTGTAGAGGAAATGTATTTCTTGGCGGAAGAATGATTATCTATGAATAAATCGTTACATTTCTCATTGCTGTGCCTTTATTTGATGTAATCTTGCCAGATATACTGTATGTGATAACCGTTTTAGAAAAGCAATAAGCCACTGGAGTCCGTAGCTTACACTGATTTTACAACAGCTAAGGGTTTGTTTGTCCTTCTTTACACTTCTCTCATCTTCTCAAAGGAACTCTGGATCTCATTCATAGTGACCATTGGGTCCTTGCATATCTGTCTGACTAAGGCCTTCATCCCGGATTACTCAGTTTGGCTGAGCGGCCAGATCTAGAAAGACTGTTGGTTGTTCCAAACTTTTACATTTGAAAATAATGGAGGCTACTGTGCTCCTGGGCACTTTCAATACTGCAGAAATATTCTTGTAAACTTCCCCAGGTCTGTATCTTCACACAACCCTGTCTCGCAGGTCTACAGACAATTCTCTCGACCTCGTGGCTTGGTTTTCACTCTGACATACACCATCAACTGTGAGACCTTATATAAAGAGATGTGTGCCTCTCCTAATAATGTCCAGTGACTCCAATCAAGTTGTAGAAGCATCTCAAGGACCACTGATAGAAGTAGGATGCACCAGAGCTCAATTACAAGTGTCATAACAAAGGGTCTGAATACTTATGTAAATGGAATATTTCAGTCTTTTATTTTTTATAAATTTACAAAACACTCCTAACACCTGTATTTTTGTGGAGTGTTGGAGTATTGTGTGTAGATTGGTGAGGAATAAAACGAATGGAATCCATTTTAAGATGAGTCTAAAACATAACAAAATGTGGAAAACTTGAAAGGGTCTGAAAACTTTCTGGTTGTACTATACACGCTGTACACAGTAAAAAAAACTAAACAGCGCTTCACCGTGACCACAGAAAACACAGTGCTGATGGCACAA
>NC_063196.1:22490104-22495104 GCF_017589495.1 Alosa alosa
GGCCACCTGAAGCAGCCCGTGTGAGTCGTACCCGTCATCGCCCTTGTTAAAGGCTTCTCTTGTCGGACTCTTAACCTCCTGCCTTGGGGCTTTTCGGGATCCTGATGTTTTGGCTTGACCGGGGGCGGATTGGTCAACGGCTGGTGTGGAATGATAGAAAACGCCAAACAGTGTCTTTGGGGGCCGGGGGTATCCGTTACACGCACGTTACCAGAGGCGCCAGCGCGCCATCCGAGTCTGTTCTCGTGGGAGCCCATTAAATGAGCTTTGGTGCTGAAAGTCGGGGCCAGGCCTCCCTCGTAATTAGGTTACATGGTGTCGGTGGGGGCTTGTAAGACTGAAGATACAAACCGATGAATTAACAATTAAACTACCATATTCACCGCAAGCGCCTGACTTCTACGAATCGAATCCACCTGTTTTTGCAGAACAGGTGGTTTGACTGTAAACGAACACGATTCGACTTACACACCAACTATAACATTTAATATTAACGAGTTTCGATTTTTTAAAAAATGCACACTTACAGAAAGCATTAATGTCGCCAATAATCATAAATAACAATTAGTCTAATAGCTAGGCTAGTCTAATTGTCTTCTGTACTAATTTGTTTTCGTTATTAGGCTACAACACACCAGATGGTATTTCACAAAGAGTAGAAGATAGACTCTTATTTACTGTTATAATTGTATTTTTATAGTGAAGGCTACCTGTTGCTGAAATGTATCTTACATTAGAGCAAAAGTCTAGCCTATTTTGTTCTTTTTTCACCGACATCACCTTAGTGAAGGAATTTTTTCCCCTTTTTTACTATATTTTAGCCATTAAAAAAGTTTCCCTTTTTTATTACAACCGAATAACCACCTAATTGAATGCATTGCATATTTGTCATATTTAGGCTACCTATAATAGTTAGGCCACCTACAAGTTGAAAAGGGTATTTGCCTATCCTCTGAACATAAATAAATAAAATTAATATGTCACATTTAATTTTCACAACATGTCACAACATTTTCGTTAGCGTCTGTTAATAAAGACATAAGAAATCCCTTATTTGCAGTAGCCTACACATTGCAGCCTAAAATGTATTGAGCGTTGAGGGCGGGTGTCAGAGAACGCACAGTACGCACGAAGTTAGGAGCCCATCAGAGATGCTTAGGCCTACTAAGTCTTATATGATTATATTTTATGATGCAAAATCTAGATCTGCTTCAGGATCCATGCCAACGTATCCCTTCACACAATTTCTGGAGATAACGGTACCCTCCTTTGCCTCGTGGTCACGCCCACATAACGCGCAGGATAAATAAGGGACTTGTACAGTGTACGTGCCTCATGATTTCTCTCGTCCTCCATCTGCTCATGACTGGATAAACACACGTCCCCATCCATCGACACACATGTTCTAAGCGCCCGATCGGTCCCGCCAGCCATGTCCACGGGTTCTATTAGCGACGTTGACGACTTTCAGGATGCAGAGCTCTTGGATGGTCTTCTGAAGTTCGGCTCGGGGAATAGCTCTGCCACATCGCACGAGAGCGCAGAGGAAAGCTCCAATTGCGAGGGCGCGGGCGCCCCAGAACATACCGGAACCGCCACATCTGCAAAACGAAGGAAAACTTCAAATTCGCGGAAGTCCGCACCTAACGGCGTAGCTCATGAGGGCAAACAGGTCCAGAGAAATGCGGCCAACGCCAGGGAAAGAGCGAGGATGCGCGTGCTCAGCAAAGCCTTCTCGCGGCTGAAGACAACTTTACCGTGGGTGCCAGCGGACACTAAACTCTCCAAACTGGACACATTACGTTTGGCCTCCAGCTACATAGCACATCTCCGACAAATACTGGCCAATGACAAATATGATAATGGATACATCCATCCTGTTAATCTGGTAAGAACATCATCATTTCCTTAAACCACAACCCTTTGTCTAAAACTACAGGCGATTCATCTATAGGATATGCCTAAGTGTTTACATTATGTAAACATTGTAATCGATGGCTGAATTGTAGCCTGAAATTGTGTGCACTTGTGTGTCTATTATGATGCTGTAACGGACCTTTATAGCTCTAGGCCTGCTTCAGGAAGGCCTGTGTTCCTGTGTCTTGTCCGCCACAGAGGCCTAGTCCGCTATGTATTGCAGAAATATTCTTTTTAACTTTACCCCCAAGAATAACGTATTTGTCTTAAAGTAAATGAACAAATTAAAAACTGTTTTATCTATGACATACATGCACACAGATGAAGTATTTTACATCCCATCCCATTATGCTTGCAGACTTGGCCTTTCATGGTGGCGGGGAAACCGGAGAATGATCTGAAAGAGATGCTCAACTCCCCTCGATTATGTGGTACAACGGCATCCTGAGCTTTTCAAAAGGACTTTCCAAAGACTGGGACATAATTTTCAAATTCTCTACCTTCTACTATTTGTTATCATCATCGTCAGCAACGGCATGTCATCTCCTTTGAAAGTGACACGAGTGGGAATAACTGGGGGTTAACCTCACGCGCATTCCTGTATGAAGAATTTATGATTTTATATTTAAAAAATCGTAGGCTATTATATGGTCCCGCTGGTTCGGGATGTGCAATTTTGTATAACTCTTCTCTCAATTTTGACTTGTTTGATTTTTATGTTGTCCATTTTGTATTTGTAAACAAGAGTTTTCTGAACGCTTTTTAAATGATATAGACAGTAGCATCTCAACGCCGGACTGCTACTGTCACCTGCTTAAAAGCACACGACATTCACAGTGTCTCCCATTTACAAATAGAAATATTGCAAATAAAAGGCAATTGTTATCTTGCAATGATTTGCTTTTCTCTTTGAAGTTAATTCAATAAGTCTTTGAAGCAGGGGTTAGTGTGATTAATGCGTTCTGGGTCGACCTTATGACCTTTATATCCACAGCTGTTTTCTTTTGTCTTCTTTTAGTTCGAATTTCTCGAAGACGAGGCGACCCTTTGCAGAAAGCGGTCCACTCGACTGTGAGATAAGAGCAAGGCCCATTTGTTTTCTTACTGGCAAGAGGTAAACCCACGTTCGGGGCGCTGCGGCGATATGCTTGCAATTAGTAAAACAAATAACCGCTATCACTTCCACCATTAAGTAGATAAAACAGATCGCTTTAGACCAGAGCAAGAGAGATCCTTTGACGCCGGAATAATAACGCCCCCCAAAAGCCAAGTATACCTGACAAGAACTGCAGTGCCAACGTGTTATACACACGTCTCTCTCTCTCTCTCTCTCTCTCTCTCTCTCTGCACGTGTGTGCGTCTGTGTGTCTGCACACGCATTGTTTAAGGTCAGTCGATTCTTTAAAAACAGTAAATCTGCGCGCGACTGCTAATCCTGCCCCAGACTTGGTTGTTTAATTCCACGGGGTTGTGACCGGGAGTGTTTACATTGCCTGGACAGATATTTATGCGTCACTTCTCCTCGAGCCCGCGCTGGAGAGGGGAGTAGCCCCTGGCGAGAGGTAGGCTAGCCCTTGCGCCTGGACCTGCGTCTCTGTTTCTGCCGTGGTGTGTGTATAGCCTACTAAAATAAAAAGCCCCTGCATTCACACGAAAAAGAAAAAAAAACTTAAACGAGCATCAAGAGAGGCCCCCCGGGCCCGACCGCCACAAATGGCGTAAGACCATAACAAACTCGTCGCCGTTTATCATAGAGTGGTGTTATTGCAAGGAGTGCTGCTCCACCGGCTGATTCAATCAGCGCATTTTACTGGACAATACAGTGCATATTTTTCCCATGAAGACATGGTTTGGGTCGCCTCTGAGTAAATGTTTTGCAGTTCCCAGGACTAATTCAACGGTTGTCACTATCAAGTTAAGACATAAACTGACATCTTTGACCTTTCCAGCCATTCTTATTCACTTTTAACCACGGCCATTGCTGTTCAAACTAAATGAACATCACGTCTGGGAAATATTGTGTCGGCTACTTTGGCTGATTGGCACAATATGTCTGCGCAACAACGATTGTCAAATGTCCCCAAAGGTCCATTTCTGCCAAGAAGTGTATAGCCTGCTGACTCCGTGTCCGTTATGGGTCAAGGCACCTCTATTAATTTCCCATGGATTATTTTAGGCAAGTAGTCTTTCGAGTACAGCGTTTTATAATAGGCCTAGCTCAAAGCAGGAATCCAATGTTTTCTGTGACAGGCTGACCTGTGATAGCCTATAACCTCGGGGATCAAAGGGCATACAGCAATGTATTTTTCCATACATTTGTCCATCTATACAAATCCATCTCCCTCTTTTGCGTAGAACCCCCTAGATTTTCGGCCGTTAATAGATGAGTGTTGCAATAAGAATGTCCCTTGTACTTCCTCCGCGAGGCGCCCTCCCTCACTCTATACATCAGAGAGATGTGGCATGCTCCTCCATCACCCCGGGACCACCGGAGAGAACATAAACTTGGCCGCCTTGCCTCGGTCGGGCCCAGCTGCAGCAGTGCTGCCCGGCCCCGGTCCTGCACAGTGTAGCGGCGGCGGAGAAGGAGGAGGCGGGGGGGAAGATGGTCATTAGCGAGATAGAGGGGGCCCTGGATTCCCATGAAACTGGGGGAAGATGCCTAATTGTTTTGTTGGAAGGCTGCCCAAAGATTTTCTCTCTCTCTCTCTCTCTCTCTCTCTCTCTCTCTCTCTCTCTGAAAACCTGACGGTAAAAAGAGATAGAGAAAGATCACTGGCATGAAGTGTGGATGCAGTTGCAGTGTTGTGTGTGTGTGTGTGTGTGTGTGCGTGGGTGCGTGTGTGTGTGTGTGTGTGCGTGGGTGTGTGTGTGTGTGTGTGTGTGTGTGTGTGTCAGTTTACGATGGCAAGGGTTTTAGTCTTCCAAAAACAGACGCCGCGTCTGGGCTCGGTCTTGTGCTGTCACCTTTCTCCCTTTAATGTATATCATCCTGAGAACCAAGAAAAAAAAGTGTAACCAATTTTTTTTGTATATATTTTTGTATGTATATGTATCGCTTAAAAAATAAAATAAAAGCAGAC
>NC_063196.1:22500104-22507604 GCF_017589495.1 Alosa alosa
ACACACACACACACACACACACACACACACACACACACTCACACACACTCACACACACACACACACACACACTCACACACACACACACACCTTCTGACACCTTCTCAGTTCAGTAGTCCAGCCAGTGTAGGATTTAAAGGACTATAAGTCGGCGGCTCCTCATTTTCTCTGTTTAAAAAGGCATCCGTTATGTCATCGGTAACCCTACCAGACACACACACACACACGCACACACGCACACACAGGGGGGAGGATTGAGAAAGATGTGAACAACGTCATATAAATCAGGCTGAAGGAGTCAAAAGAGAGATCAAAGATTGTTTGGATTTATCTGTGTGCCTCTGTTAGTGAGTGAATATGTGTGTGTGTGTGTGTGTGTGTGTGTGTGTGTGGCTGTGTGCCCATGTGTGCATGTAAAAGAGAGAAAGAGATTTTATGTGTTTATGTGTGAGAGAGAGAAAGAGACAGGACATGTACGTAAGTCTGTTTTGGTGAGATGATACAATCCTAGTCAGTGAATAATGTTGATCTTAGGTGCTATGTGTCTGACAAAGCAGACGGAGGGGGTGGGGAGGGGGCACGTAGCCACCCTCAGTTCATCAGTCAGACTCTCAGTATTTCCTTCCTTTCCTTTCTATGGCACATATTATAACCTTTTCTTTTTACCTTTTCAAGAATGAATGCGACTCTAACCGCTTAACGTACAGACATGTTGAAATAACCGTTGTGTAGGTCTGGAGTGGGGCAAGAGAGTTATTATTTCAGATTTTTTTAAAAGTTTATACTTTTTGAGAAATAAGGGATTACAAATGTTAAAAAGCTAATTTTTCCCCCATAGACTTGAATGGCTGTGATGTCATAATGGCCTAAAGCCAGCTGCGCTCGTTAAGCTCCCAGAGTAGTTCCCGGGCTAATCAGAACACTGGCACAGGTGTCACCTGTGAATCCAACTGTCTCAGCTTCTAATGCATACAATCTGGTGCTCCCTAAAACTACACATCCTGTTTAAGTGTTTCCCGTGTGTCAAAAATAAAAGTCACAGCCATATCTCATGCTTTGCACATTATATCTCCAGAACGACTTGACGCAAATGCTTCAAATTTGGTACAAGTGTTTGTATGGACTCAAAGATGAAGTGAGTTGATGTTGGAGGTCAAAGGTCAAAGGTCAAGTCCATGAATACTCTGAGTGCGATATCTCAAGAATGCCTTGACATACATGCCTGAAATTTGTGTTCGTATGGACTCAAAGATGAAGTGAATTGATGTTGGAGGTCAAAGGTCAAATGTCATGGTCAAAAACACCTTAAGTGTTATATCTCAAGAACGCCTTGACACACAAGGTTTTTTGGTATGAGGGTTTGTATGAACTCAAAGATTAAGTGATTCAATGTTTTTTTCCAGGAATCTCCCCATTATATATACTGTTACCAGGGGAGCTCATTGTCATATGCCCATATTTAGTCTTTACATACAGATAGATAGATAGATAGATAGATAGATAGATACTTTATTGATCCTCAAGGGGAAATTCAAGAGTGTTCGTGAGCTGATGTCATAGGTGGGTAACTATGACGATCGTGCCTAGGAGTTATAAGATGAACCTCAGCTTCAAATTAAATAGGTGTAAATCTTCGACTGTAATGTTTTAGTTAAGAAGCTGTGTCATTGAATCATTCAGAAATATGCTCTAGTCTATGTCATGAGCCTGTGCAATGATCCACGGCACAACTCACTTCCCCTCACGCCACACCAGGGCGCCTCAGTCCACTACTGGTGGAGAACTACTGGTATAAAAGACCAAACACACCACTGAGCGCTATGTATGATGACCATATGTCTGTATGATGCCAAGTGTGAATGTGAGGGCAGGTGTGTGTGTTCTGTGTGTTAGGGCTTTGACTCCGAACTTCGTTATTCGAATATAATTCGATTATTTTAAAAATTAAAGATATTCGAACGAATTTTAGGGATCTCTTAATATTTAAACCTGTAGCCTATGGAGATAATTTCTATAAATGTATTTGGTTGTAAACGTTGTTTTCAATTCAGATTCCGAGGTTTTTTTCATGCCTGGTGAAGTAAAATCGCGGCTATTATTGGTCACCTGGGCTCCTGTAGGTGACGTTAGCATCCTGGCTGGTTCGCGCTTAGTGAGCTCCCACATAGACATAATAGACACTTTTATTTTAAACTTAACCTTCCTCTGATTTTAATTACCTCAGTTATCAATAAAAGCAAACAGGGAAAACAAATGGCAACACAATCATGAAAAACACTCAAATAAATAAATGTGCAGATAAGTCTGAATGAAAAGCAGCACTGGTTAAAGCCTGGAAATATTGTAAACAAAGTAACGTTAGCTTAATTTGCTAGTTTATCATAGTCTGGTTAGACTGTTCAGTTTCCCTACGTGTGTTTAAGTTTCAAATGAATACTGTTTTCTCCTTGGGACAGGCCCGTTCGAGTCTTGGAAAATACTTTTCCATTTGCATCGGGATTGAGATGATTAGAATTTAGCAGTCAATTTGAATGCAACAGTTTTGAACAAATTTGTGCAGCGTGCTAATGATGCTAACCGGTTTAATAGCAATTTAGCCAGTCGTCTTGCAATTCCATTAATGTTTGGATTACATGTGCATGCTGAGGAGGGATCGCCTGTTGAGGAGTGAGAGAGAGAGAGAGCACGGGCAAGGAGAGTCTGTGTTGAGGTAGGCCTACTTCTATCGCCTACTCTGGTAGAGTTTGACATACTACAATGCAATATATATTTAGCCTATTTATTTATGGACAACGTAAGGCAGGAGGTGTGTGTTGCTTTTAATTATGAATGTTCTATCGAACATATTTTTTTATTGATATCGATTACATGTCTATTGCGATACATCGTTTTATCGCCCAGCCCTATGCTCAATAATAACAATTTTAACACACGCATAAATACTCAGCCTTTCGTGCACGTAGTCTATTGACATTGACTGATACACTGCCCTCTGGTGGACAGAACATATAGAACTTTAGTTTGATACCAATATCGGTCTTACTGAAGACATTTAATGGTTAAAATATTATTAATACATATTCAAATATATTCGAATTTTAATATTAATAAACAAACAAACTTCGAATATGATTTTTGGGCAAAAGTCAAAGCCCTACTGTGTGTGTGGTTAACTACATGTGTTCACGCATAAAACACTTATGTGTGTGTGTGAGAGAGAGAGAGAGAGATGTGTGTGTGTGTGTGTGTGTGGTTAGCTGCATGTGTTCATGCTTAAAACGGTCCTACATGTGTGTGTGTATGTGTGTGATGTTAGCTACACGTGTTCACACATAAAGCGCTCGTATGTGTGTGTGTGGTCATTTCCTCTGCCTGTGTGACCGCGGCGATCGTGCTGAGACACGGTGACTTCCTCTCCATTTGCCTGACTGGGTAATTAGCCCTGGCAGAGATTTATGGAGTCAGCTCGTTAGAGCTCGTTAAAGCTTGTTAAGTGTTAGTGTAGGGGTGGACCTGGGTTCCTCTCTCCGCGGTGAGAAGCTGGAAGTCAGATGTGATTTGGAGTTTGAGTGACTTACGCTCTTCAGCTGATCACACGAGGGTAAATGTTTGCAGAGGGAAATGGGTGAGGTGCTGGAACGTGCGTGTGTTGAGGTGGGGTGGGGATTTGCGTGTGTGTGTGGTGTGTATTTGCCCAGGTGGGGGTAATTACCTGGCCGAGAAGTAGGTTGTTGGGGTGTGTGTGTGCTGGGGGTGTTGCTAGAGTTTTCTGAAGTCCTCTGAATCTTGCCCTCTGAGAATAAGCAGGGGTGTTTATGTTCGGAAGATATGAATTAAACCACCACTCATTTCCCTTTCATAAGCACACGTTCACACACCCCTCTCATTTTCTCTCTCTTTTCACGTCTCTCTTTTTTTTCTCTCCATCACTTTCCACATCCCTTCTTCCCAGGCCCTCTCTGTTCATCCCTGAAAGGCCTTTGTGATGAGAAATGAAACAAGTAAAGACAGCCGGAGCATGCGCAGCCTACTCTATGCAGTCTGAGAATAAAATGATTTGCTTGGAGATTTACAGACACAGGACCTCAATACAGCTACTTTTAAAACAGTGGAAGTGTTTTTCTAAGACAGATAGGAAACACATATATTGTTTTGTAAGACAGATAGGAAACACATATATTGTTTAGGAAACACATATATTGTTTTGTAAGACAGATTGGAAACACATATATTATTTTGTGAGACAGATAGGAAACACATATATTATTTTGGTTGAAAGTGACATGCACTGTTTGCAGTTGAAGGGATGACATTCAGTATGCTAAAAAGAAACAAACTAATTTAGATGAATTAACACTGCCAACAATCTTTTTACCCGTGTCTCTCCTGGTCACTTCTTTCTTCTCTTTGCCACACAACTACAGTACTCAATTGTATTAAATATTTTAATAAAGTACTCATTTGTATTAAATATTTTAAGAAAGTACTCATTTGTATTAAATATTTTAAGAAAGTACTTGTTTGTATTAAATATTTTACTTGTGTCATCCTTTTTCTGATTAAGAGCACATTTGTCTCAGAATCCAGAATCATTTTCCCCTCTGCAAGACAGCTTGTTGACAAAGAGGTGAATCTGGGTAGCAGGCCCAAGTGCTAAAGCAATACTCGGGTGGGAAAAAAGAGTTGAGTTATTACTGAACTTCAGTGGAGAGCTGCACACAGTGTTTATTTTAAGAGGACTTGCTGTCTTGGTCTGGGAGGTGATGCTGATTTGAGCTGGTTAAAATGCCTCTGCTCCACCACCTCCACCTCCACCCCCTCCGCCCACGCGGACCTCCAGCCCTTTAACCATTCTGTGTGGCTGTTTGGCCCTTCTCCACCTGTTCATCTTCTCGGTTCACGGAGGCCCACAGACGCTCAATGGCTTACAGGTGACCTTGTTTATTTGATCTAATCTCAAGCGCAACGCTCTGCACTTGGGAGCTCCCTCCTCTAGAACCATCACTACTCACCACACCCAACAACCCCCACAACCCCCACCTCAAAAACAAAACTCCATCCGAAGCGTTGCCTCGACAATTCGTGACGTCCTCGGGCTCAGAGATCACGAATGCGCTCCGCTCGCTGTCGGACGGCGTCCTTTTTTTGTAACTTTTTTTTTTTTCCGTTTTCACTCCGGAATGCGATGCCTCACAGACAGACGGAACGCAGATGGTTTCAATTATAATGGAATTCCCAACGTATGGAGGAGCGGCATAATGAAAATATCCCATCCCAGCCGCCACTGCGGAGCGGCACTGCGAGGGCCTGGCTGGGCGGTCAGGCGGTCGTCGGGTCGTCCGGCCGCGATGCGGCGTGGGGAGGAGAGGAGGTGAGCGTGGCGGTGGCGGTGGCGGCGTGAAAGGGGAAAATCAGGGCCGTAATTGGGACCAGCTTGGCCTCCCGTCCAGCGCTGCTCGCTGGCCGTTATTAAAGCCCTGTTTGGGTTGAGAGGGAACAAATGTCTGATTTTTGAGCTTTTCTTTAAACAAAACGGAGCACAGCAGTTATTCAAAGCAGATGGTGAGGGTCGAACAAAGAAAACACAGCGTCCCAAGAGACGGAGAGAGAAAGAGAGAGAGAGAGAGAAAGAGAGAGAGGGAGACAGAGAAAGGGAAAGAGGGAGGGAGAGAGAGGAAGGGAGGGTGAGAGAGATGTGGAGAGAGGGATCAAAATCAAGTCAAAAGGAAAAGAGTGAGAGATGATGAAATGGGGCGAGAACCTCACACTCCACAGGTTAGAATAGTAAAAAGGGTACTATGGGTAAATAGGGACACTGGCCAAAGACATTCAACTCTCTCCAATAGACCAATTTCACAGTGTCCAGGTGTCCGGCCGCATTGATGTTAATGATAACCTTAATTGGCAGGGTAAAACATCTTCCTGTTTCTGTCTTTCCTGTGGACTTTTCTTTTGCTGTCTATGGGACAGTGCTCTTCCACAGGAAGTTGATTTACACAGCGGCCTCATCTTGTGAAAGGGGCTAATTCTAGGCATTTCATTAGTCTTGCTTTTTCTCATATCCACTTTCTCTTTTGTATTCTCTCTTAGTCTCTCTCTCTCTGTTTCACACACACACACACACACACACACACACACACACACACACACACACACATGGTCTCTCCTGGTTTGGTCATGTATACACTGCCGTTCAAAAGTTTGGGGTCACTTAGAAATTTCCATTCCACTCCATTATAGACAGAATACCAGCTGAGATCAGTTTGCATTGTTTTTTTTTTAATCAAGGCAGCAGTTTTAAGATTACATTATGTGCTTACATAATAACTTCTCAATCTCATTCTCAATATGGTTCCCAGCGATCTCTGGGCCTGACTGGACAGACTATGGCTCTATTAGCACAAGGCTGTGGCTGGGTCTGGTTAGGACAGACACACTCACGATGAAGGGGCGGTGCCCTAACATGATTGACATGTTCCACTGCCCTGTTTTCACTGGGGCGCATGTCATCTCTGTGACAGGGGATTGAGGTACGATTACATGGCAGTTATGTCAAAGCACCAACATGGAGGTGTTTCAGTGCTTGGTTACTGTGATTACGGTTACCATGGTTATACATTGGCAGTAAGAGCAACACTAACATGTTTGGTGTTGGGTGACTAGTTGCAGAACGTGGAAAAAAGATGATTTTTTCGTCCCCCATCTGAAGACTACTGTACTGTAAATGTAAGAATGTGTGTGTGTGTATGTGTGTGTGTGTGTGTGCAGGCCGAGAAATCTTGCAAATCATCTAATATGCCCATTTAACAAGTATCATGTACAACACATGGTGTACACTGGCATGAAATAAATTAGAACGTGAACCAAACAACAGAGGAGATATTGTACTCCTGCAAAAAAAGAATGATTACAGATAGAAAACACACACACACACACACACACACACACACACACACACACACACAGGAACCGACACGTGCTCTTTGTGGAGAACTCTTGTGGCTGCGGCCCCTCCAGTTCGGATCTCGGCGATGTTGCGATGCCCTTCCGGAACCGTCCGTATCGGCTTTCGCGCGACACCGGATAACCGTCTCTCTGCCGCCATAAATATTTAACGAGGCCGCGCACCGAGAGAGGGCCGGGCGCAGGGAGCTCGAAGGGGACAACGATTTTTTATTTCTGACGGCACGGCTCAGCCCGGCCTGCCTCACTTGGCCCTGCCGCGGGACGGAGGGAGGGAGGGAGGGACGGTGGGATCTGGTTACGGTCGGACGTGCGGTCGACTGGGACAGACAGTAGGTAGGTGCTCCGCACGCCTGCCCACCCGCCTCTCCGATGCCCAGGCCCTCGCTTGGCCCTCGCTGCCACGTGCGGCCGAAACGGCTTTGGACGGAGCGGCGGTGGCGATGGCATGCGGCCTGCGAGGCTGGGCGGTCAGTCGGACGCCATTAAACTCTCGGCTTCAGCGACGTTATCGGACGGTTCCATTAAGTGGTGCGC
>NC_063196.1:22510104-22517604 GCF_017589495.1 Alosa alosa
GTGTGTGTGTGTAGGTGTGTGTGTGTGTGTGTGTGGTAACCCTCTGCGTGTCAGTGTGTCCATTCACTCATTTTTGTCTGGTCTCTCTCTTTCCTTTGTGAGATCTGTCTGTTTTTGGGCTGTCCCCAGCTCGCCGGCCTGGCTGCCTGAAAGGAGCTTTTTAATCAGATAATTCAGCAGCAGAAACACGAGAGGCTTTGGGACGCTGGAGCATTTGGAAGCTGGAGAGCTGGGGGGGAGGGGGGCAGTGGGGGGTATGGGACACAGTCTCCAGGGAACTGATGCACACACACACACACACACACACACACACACACACACACACACACACACACACTCATTTACACTCACAAATACACTTACACTCTAATTTACATACACACACACACCGACACACACACGCACACAGACACTCCTCCTCTCTCAATGATGCTCTCTCTCTCTTACAAAACACACACGCACACACACACACACACACACACATAAGCCTACACAGCCTGTGGAAAAGTAAGAAAGTGGTATAATTATGGATGCTAGCTACATATTTCTCTCAGAGAAACACATTCTCTAAGAGAAACACATGCTAGCTACACATTTCTCTCAGAGAAAATGAGGATGCCACAACACACACTCACACCCAGAGAGAGAAAGAGGGAGAGAGAGAGAGGGAAATAGAGACAGATACAAATACATACAAACATACATGCACACACACACGCACATCTAAATGCACACACACACATACACAAACACATGTACTGTTAGGATTACAGTAGTATTGTGATCAGCATTCCCATACATAGTCTCACTGGTCATCATTCATGAGTGTTTTACTTTTGTGTCCAATCGTTTGTGATACATCCACAAACCCACGTGCAGAGACTATACACACACTGCACAGGGCGTCCCTCATCTTCCCACAAGGAGGAGATTAATTGTGTTTTTTGTTTGCAGTCAAGCCCTTAGTCTCTGTGTGTGTGTGTGAGGCAGTCAGGATATCAACCTGTGTAAGTACATGTGTATGTGTGGTAGGAAGTTAGGATATAAATGTGTGCAAGTCCATGTATCTGTAACATTTGTGTGTGTGTGTGTGTGCGTGTGTGTGTGTGTGTGTGTGTGGTATGAGAGTTATGGTTTAAAGCTGAGGGCAAAGTTATCAATGTGTCTGAATGTCCTTTCAGTAGTTTTTTTGTGTTGCTTTTTTTAAACCCGACTTGAACCTGTGCCAGTCCTGTCTCACTTTATCTGTGTGTGTGCATGTGTGTGTGTGTTTGTGTATGTATATGTGTGTGTGTGCATATGTCTGTGTGTGTGTGTATGTATGTGTGTGTGTGTATGTGTGTGTGTGATGTGTGCGTCTCTCTCTGTCTGTGTTTTTGTGTGTGTTTGTGTGTGTGTGTGTGTGTGTGTGTGTGTGTGTGTGTGTGGTGCGCAGGAGGATCATTTACCCCAAAAATGTGGCGGCCACACAAAAGCGCCCCATCCGGCAGCACCAGAGGGACTATGGGAAGGGCGGGGTCACCATGGTGATGGCAGCCCAGAGGAAACTGGAGAGGACTTGAAAGAACGCATTAAGAAAGAGAAAGAGAGAGAGAAGGATGGAGAGAGGGATAGAGGGGAGGAGAGAGGGAGAGAGCGATGGCAGAGCTTTCAATGCAAGTAGAGAACAAAAGAAAATGAACTTGGAAAAAAAGTGGCACTTTTGACGCATGGGCTAATGCTTTTATCAGTCTTATACATTTGAAAAGGGTGGGGTGTCTGCGGAGTCTCTCTCTCTCTCTTTCTGTGTGTGTGTGTGTGTGTGTGTGTTTATCTGGGACAGTATCTTGTTTTGCAGTGTGTGAGTATGAAATAATGATAATAGAATAATGAGAATATATGAAAAGCCACATCTTCTCTCCTCACCCTAGTGGCATTTGGTCTTTTAGAGAGTGAATAAGATATTAGAGAGTAAATAATGATATTAGAGAGTAAATAATGATATTAGAGAGTGAATAAGATATTAGAGAGTGAGAGTGAATAAGATATTAGAGAGTGAATAATGATATTAGAGAGTGAATAAGATATTAGAGAGTGAGAGTGAATAAGATATTAGAGAGTGAATAAGATATTAGAGAGTAAATAATGATATTAGAGAGTGAATAAGATATTAGAGAGTGAGAGTGAATAAGATATTAGAGAGTGAATAATGATATTAGAGAGTGAATAAGATATTAGAGAGTGAGAGTGAATAAGATATTAGAGAGTGAATAATGATATTAGAGAGTGAGAGTGAATAAGATATTAGAGAGTGAATAAGATATTAGAGAGTGAGAGTGAATAAGATATTAGAGAGTGAATAATGATATTAGATAGTGAATAAAGACATGTTTGATCTTTCCCTTCTGTTTCTTTTGGAATACAGTAAATGCTGAGTCTGTACATCCAAAAATACTGATTCTGGTGGAATGACTATATATTGTGTGATTACATATTGAGCAGCACCTTTGTAAGAAATATTAACAGTAAATTGTTTTATTTATAAAAATTGTTTTGATGCCTACCAAATAAAAACCTTGTAAAAGCCCTTCTCAGTGTTGTTGTCATAGGAAGAGCTTCAAGTCCAGTTTGTTTGTCTGACATGTGAGCGTCTGTGAACTCACACTCTCTTCACAACAGGTAGCCAAAGCATTTACCTGTGTTGCAGAACACACGTGCCATATGGAACAGTCCAATCACCAGGGTTCCCATCTCCCATATGGAATAGTCCAATCACCAGGGTTCCCATCTCCCATATGGAACAGCCCAATCACCAGGGTTCCCATCTCCCATTCATAAGTATCTGTCTGTCTGTCTGTCTGTATATCTGTCTAGCTGCCCCCCCTCGCCTGACATTCTTGCCTGTCTGTGTCTCTCTGGTCTGTTGGTGTGTGTGTCTTCGGTCCAGACTCCAAAGAGACGGTAAACAGTAACTGAGATGGTGTCTGTCTGGGGTGTTCATACACACATTGTGCTTCTAGCTTCTCCTCCGTGCACTCTCTCTCTATCTCTCTCTCATTATCTCCCTCTTTCACTTTCTCCATCCCCCATGCTCTCTCCTGGTCATCCATCTTCATGTTTGTATCTCTGTACGCAGGTATGTGTTTGTGAAAAAGGGAGACAGGTGTGTGTGTGTGTGTGTGTGTGTGCGTGAGGCTGTTAGGACAACCAGTGCCTCAGGCTGCATACAATAATAGTGTAACATTACCATACACTGGCTGTGTTCCTCTTTGTCTCCTTCTCACACACACCCTCTCTCTCTCTCTGTATGTGTGTGTGTGTGTGTGTGTGTGTGTGCGTCATTACCTCAGTTGGCATGGAAATACTATTCATGTTACACACCTTCACAGTTAGTGTGACTCCATCACATTTACCAAATGGACGCCCGTGTGTGTGTGTGTGTGTGTGTGTATGTGTATGTGTGTGTGAATGCACATGCTGATATAAAACTACAGGTCCAATTTACTTATTTATTTATTTTCATACAAGTTAGAGGGTGACCATATCTTGGTCCTCCTACATGATCGTGAGTGTGATCCACATGCAGGATGTTTTTTTTTTTCAGTTTCTTTGCTCTAATGGGATGAGTTTGTTCACTGCTTATTACTCTACTCATGTTGTCATTCTTATTTCTTCTCTTTCCTCCAACATCCCCCTCTTTTTTACCTCTATCTCTCCTTCTCGGTGTCTCTTTCCTCCTTAACTCCCCTCTTTCTCCACCTTTCTCTGTCCCTTTAAACCCTCTTTCTCTCTGCCTATCCCTCTTTCTCCTACTCTCTTTACCCAGACCTCTCCCTCTCTCTCTCCCTCTCTCTTCCTCTGTCAGTGGAAACTGGAGCTGTTTAGTGCTCATTAATAAAACATTAGTCCCTCTGCGTTGACCCACAAGCCATGCATCTCTCAGGGTATAGATTGGACCCTGTCAATCACAAGCACCCCACACACACACACACACACTCTCTTTCTCTCACACACAAACACACACACACACATGCTCTCTCTCACACTAAGGATAACATGCACAAACACAACGGAAACTAACGAACAAATATCACTAACTAACAATAATTAATAACTAACAAACACATTATAAAACAATGATACAATTAATACGCACCAATTTTTTCTCTCTCTCTCTCTCTCTCTCTCTCTCTGTGTGTCTCTCTCACACACACACACTCACACTCATTAAAGAGATAAGGCCATTAGGTGTAACCAGACTCCAGGGCCATCGATCAGTTCTGATGGGTTAAAATAGCACAGATTCACATTAGCGGCTAATTCATTAGCCCACTTGACCGCTGGCCCTTGAACTTGCCGGTGTAGCCTTTAAGCAGGACCCCTGGAGACCCCCAACTGTGAGGGGCGCTGGATGATGATGCGCTAGTTAAAAGACACTACGTCTCGTCCTCCAGTTCATTGATTTACTCTTAGAGGATGCTCGCAGAGGTCTGTGGTTTTCATCATGCATTCACAGGTTGTACAAAGGTAATTTAGTTACTCTCTCATTCATAGCAGACCACTCGCTCAGCCTAGTACTGCACTTAAAGGACAATTCCGGCGCAAAATGAACCTAGGGGTTAATAACACATGTGTACCAAGTTCGACCGTTCGATGGGATTTGTTTTCATGCTAGTAGAATGTGACCAGTTTTATTGCAAACCGCTAATTAGCGTTTAACGCTAGCCTTCGGGCACACACACTGTAAAAAGAAATCGCTATTTTTATACCACTAACAAGGTTCAAAATAGCACCACACTTACACAGTAGCATAATGAGGGTCTCTAACTGAAGCATTGAGAACTTTGTAAGTGTACAGGCAGTTTATTAAAAAGAAACACATTCAAATTACCGTTCACGTCTGGTTCACATACAGGCAGGCGATGTGAACTAAAATCAAACGTAATTTGCTCAATATAGGCCTATCAGAAATAATAGCTCCGATGTAACATAACTTGTCTGGTGTACTTACTTGGACCGCCGCCTCCAATTTCTTTTCAGGACATGGAAAAAAGTTTCAACTACAGCCCTGTTTATCAATGAGGGGAAATCTCTACGACTCTACACTGCATCTCTTGGGTGTTGCGACCCAACAGGTCCCGCTCCATGCAACACAGGCACTCCTCTTCGGTGGCCATAGCTTCACAATGTCCGCAGGTACACCACCAGTTTCCAGTGCTACATTATGAGTCTATACGGCTAGCATGATGTTAGCTCAAATCTGATGGATGATGCATTTTTTCCAAAATGGTGGGGTTGGGGTGATTTGTGCCAAAGGGCCTGGGTTAAGTTGTGCCAGTGGCACAACTCACCCCCACTTATAAATAATGTTTTAAACATATTATTTTATTGTAATTGTGCATTTTATTCTTACATTTTATCACTAAAACTATGTGACATTCTTAATTTTAGACCAAAAATAGAAATATATACCTAATATATACATACCAAAGCACTAAAACATGTGTGAAATGTTTTCAAACTTGTCAAACTGTTTTGACACAACATTCAAAAAAACATGATCATAGAAATTTTACTTTGAATGGCAAAAAACAGTTTGTTTTTTTTACTTAAATGTGCTTACCTCTCATGCAATGAGGCTCTCTTCTCTGCAGGATGATTGAAATGGCTGAGTCTTCAAAAATGTGTGGTCACATGACCATTTTTTTTCTATGGTTTCCTAGAAATAGGGGCTGGCACAACTTCCCCGCTGGCACCAATCACCCCACTCTCCCCTATGGATGATTTTGCCATTTTTATAGCTTATATGTGACCCTGCAAGGCGAAACCAGTAGTTTTGGTAAAATTTACAAAATTAAGTTATTGTACTCACACAACAACGGCAACGACAATAAACTAAGCTTTCCAACGATATGTATATAGAGGGTATTGCAAAAAGTATCGCTAAGATAACCGCATCCAAAGTTGCCATGGTTCTCCTGTCACGATACGCCAGAAGAGGAGAAAATCACCTTTTTAAGTAAATTGTCACGTGCGATAGTGTGAGGGCACAGCTATGATTAGCCTTACGGTAGCGTGACTTTGAAGCGGATGACTGACTATGCAGTTTCAACTATAGTTTCAACCGTGCAATGAGTCTTTTTCTGCCCCCTCGTTAATACCTGGGACGGTCATAAGGTGTCACTATAAAATATAATTAATGTATTTCGGGGGAAGTAAGGGGAGAGGAAGTTCTGTGTACACAGATTGTGTATAGCCTAGCCTACTTTTAAAATGCGCTAGTCTACTTCAATGGAAAACTTCTCCTGGTCACTAAAATGACGCCAGGATATTTCTAAAAGTTCGTGCTTTTGACCGTTCATGCCCTGAAAGGCAAGTCTTTCACATTCATATTCGGTTACATCTGCCAAGAACGATATAGAGATGACACATTGAGGAATGAGTAGCCTAATGAGTCAATTAGCTCTACCGTACCCTACTGTAAAACCTTACAGCGGCGTGGACAAAGGGAATGACTGCTAATGTGTTGAATCTTCACCTAAATAAAGTAAGGGTTTAACAGTCAAAATGTATGTTTATCCGTGAAATTTGTATGAAAGTGTAGACTGTATACTGTCGAATTACGACTGTCGAAACGACTGGTTTCGCCTTGCAGGGTCACATATATGGGCTATCCCAACTCCTTAACCACTACACTACTACTGCATGCTAGCCCAGCTCCTTAGTCACTGCATGCTAGCCCAGCTCCTTAACCACTAAGCTACTACTGCATGCTAGCCCAGCTCCATAACCACTACGCTACTACTGCATGCTAGCCCAGATCCATAACCACTACGCTACTACTGCATGCTAGCCCAGCTCCTTAACCACTACACTACTACTGCATGCTAGCCCAAGTTTATTTTATATAGCGCCTTTCTCAAACCCAAGGTCGCTTTACATAGTAGGAAGGCAAGGAAACACAAAAACAAACAAACAAAACAATACAACAAAGACAAGTTATCTGTATGGAGCTATGTGTTTGGTGTAGAGGAGAAGTGATCATTAAACAGAAAGGTCTTGAGATGTGCTTTGAAGAAAGGAAGAGAAGAACAGGCACTTAACTACTACACTACTGCATGCTAGCCCAGCTCCTTAACCACTACACTACTACTAAAAGCTAGCCCAGCTCCTTAACCACTACACTACCACTGCATGCTAGCAGCTCCTTAAATACTTAACCACTACACTACCACTGCCACTACCACTTCATCCCAATTCATATCACTATGCACACCAGCCTCTACTGATGTTAAACCTTAAAGGGCCACACTTCAGCCTTTGATTGCAGGTGAGAAGCCAATATAGAACACATTAGCGCCAGGTCACGTTGATGGAGAAAATGTTACTCAACCTACTCTTCTTAAAAAATTGACTCCTATGTGGAATTATAAATGACAACTAGACAAATGTTTGCTTATGTATTCAAAGTGATAATGCAGAATATCTATGTGTGTGTTGCTGCATGTGTCTGAGTTGAGT
>NC_063196.1:22522604-22527604 GCF_017589495.1 Alosa alosa
GGTAGAGCAGCTAACTGTTGAGATCACCTGTGTATAAGTGCACAGGTGGAGCAGCTAACTGGTGAGATCACCTGTGTATAAGTGCACAGGTAGAGCAGCTAACTGGTGAGATCACCTGTGTATAAGTGCACAGGTGGAGCAGCTAACTGTTGAGATCACCTGTGTATAAGTGCACAGGTAGAGCAGCTAACTGGTGAGATCACACCAGCTGGCTGCCATTGCACTAGTGAGAGGTGGGGGTGGGAAATCCATGATGGAGATGGTGTCATCGGAGGTCACCTGATGGTCGGAGAGTAACATTCTCAGTAACCTGAAGCTACTGTCTGCCACAGCATGCTGACTATACAGTCTCTCTCACACACACTATCTCCACCCCTCTGTAGTTAGTTCTCTTGCACACACACACACACACACACACACACACACACCCTCCCTCTGCATTATTAACAAACTCGTTTTCCTAATTAACATTCTCAGTGAAGACCCTCACTAGGCCAATGGTCACACACACACACACACAAACACACACATGCTCACAAACACATCTATGAATCGCAAGACAGCTTACGACTTTCATGGGTTCAACAAATCATTATGCTTCTACTATGCTTCATTAGAAGAAAAGGAGAAAGTCTCAAGATGATCAGTCATTATTGTGCTGATGTCTTCTTACGGCATGGCATGTCTGGTGTTTTGTCCCAGCGATGGATACACCAGACAGCCACTGAATATGTTGTGATTATCTTGATTCATTACATGTAATTTGGACTATTTTCTTTTTGTATTTCCAGGTCAATATACAGTGCAAGACATGTGAGAAAAGGGAGGATCAATGTTAGCCTGGAAAATCGAAACCCTGGTAATCTCGAAAGATTCAGGGCTCTATTTTAATAGTCTAAAACAGAAGTGTCTTTGCGCAAAACGCAAGTCACTTTGTGGGCGGATCTTGGGCGCTGATGCTATTTTACCGGTGGGATAATTGACTCTTGCGCCCGACGCAAATCTAAAATGGGGTGGTCTGAAGTAGCTACATTAATCATGGGTGTGGATTGGGCGTAACGTGCAATAAACCAATCAGAGCGTCATCTCACATTCCCTTTAACAACAGGCACGCTTGTTCCATAGCTGATTGCTATTATGGTGGCGTATTTGCCAGGCAGCCAGGAGCATTTACACAGCCCATAATCACTGTTCAGTTGGGAACAGTTAGCTATTGATTTTTCCTCTTGACAAAATGTAATACAGAATTGTCACAAAGACATACTTTCCGATGTTTTGGGATCCCTCTCACTGAATCACGAGGTTATGAATGCATGGTGATATTTTTGCAATGTACAATGTAATCTAACATTACCTCTCTATTACCTCTCTATAGACAATGCATATCTTCTGTAATCTCTTCTCTCCCGTGCTGCCGCTGGGGCATTTGGGTTAAATGGCATCGCATGCAATTCAACATCACGTCTCCTTAAGTCCTCTAATATTTCCTAATTTATGTCATCAACACATCCGATTCGTGAAAATGTGTAATGCTTAGATTTATGCCTATTTTTTCACATCTTAATGGACACCACACTGATTTCCCTCGAGTGGTAATATTTTTCTTTGAAATTATGTATGGTTTACAGAAATGGGAACTACGTTGTAGAGATAAGAGGAGCGAAGGTTGCATTGCGCATCACAGGCGGCCAAGCAAGGGCTCCTTACCATCAGGCAACTCAGCAGTTTCCAAGTTGACCTAACTTTCAACTCTGCACAGTATCCCATTAACTGTATGACAGTAGGCTATTTACAATATTTTCTGTAAAGTAGAGTTTGTAAACACGTTATCATCAACTTAATGCACGCACAACATTTGTTTGAGCAGGAGAGAGAATAACAATGAATGGATGCAGCAACTACAGAAATTGTAGCCATACTTTGCTGCTTCTTTGTACTATCTATGGTTGCTGGTTAACAGCACATAAAAAGCTGATTTAAGCTAATTCACTAACTCAAGACTTCAAGGCCATCATGGATATAAAACGTTTTTTTTTGAAAATAAGGAAAGGATGGAGGGAACATAGCAAAGCTTGGAGTTATTTCAGATGGGCTACAACAAGGTAGGCAAAATTATGGTGCTTTAACCCTTAGAACCCTAAGCTGTTTTTAGGGCATTTTCACTACCTTTATTCATAAGGATTTATTCTGGTCATTGTAAGGGCCACACACACATATTATATATTGTTTTTTTCAGCAGAGTCTGGGCTATCCAGATCCAGATCATTTCATGTATTAGTACTAGCTCGATTTTATTTTGATTTTTAAAGAATTAAAATATAAAAAGCTTTTACTGCATTGCCATAAACAAAGTAAAGGCAAAAAAGGTGTTTCTTTGTTGAACAAATTGGGATGCCTTGAATTGGATGTCATGCAGGAATTTGCTAGGATCTCAAAACCGGATTATGAACATGCTTTGCCATAGAGAAACACACGATAGCGTTGGATTATAAACATGCTTTGCCACAAAAACAGACAAAAACGTGGGGTAAGTCCAACTATATGAAGTTATTATTTTGCTGTCACTTCGTCTGTTTTATAACCCAGAAGGATGCACTTGGTATCAAATGATAGCTCTGTGTCTCCTCTTTCATCTGACATGGCATATCTATCCCGATCACGGGTCCGCGAGTAATTCAAACGAAAGTAATGGGTGTGCAGCGTTGGTTTGTGTACATGACATTATTATTTTGCAGTCACTTCGTCTGTTTTTATAAGCCAGAAGGATCGATATACATGGTACCAATGGATAGCTACGGAAGCGTATTGCTACCACACTAAAATAAATAAAAAGGCTCAGTATTATGTAATTACGTGAAAAGTTTCTTGTTATAACAATATCTTTTTCATGTTTTAACAAGATATGTATCGTTATTACATGAAATTATTACGCTATTTCATGATAGCCTACCAAGAATAGGATATGCTCGTTTACATGACTCAATCAAATTCTATTTTAAGCTCGGTTTAAGACATTCTCGTTATTGAACACGGTGGATGAAATTGTTATAGGCTTATAGCCTATTATACGCGAACACCCAAGCATTGTCCAGAATATTCTGCACCTGTGTGCAGTAGGCTAGCCTAGCAGAGTGGCAATCGGGAGAGTTTCCCGGTGGGGCCGGCCTGATTAAGTGTGATCTCAAAAAGCGCATGCTATTGCTGTTTGAATATTTTCTTTGCTGTGCTCTCCAGCAGCCTGCACTGTGCGACTGCAGCGCTTCACTCACTCTCCGAGTCTCTTCCCCACAGCCTTAGAAATGACAGCGCTGACCTGACATGCAGACTACCGAGCCAGAGCGCTCTATACATTCACCCACATTGCGTGAAGATTTGCATATTTATCAAAGCCCTTTCTCCCTCTTGCGCCACGTTAGCAAAAGTTTTATTTCTTGTAATAAGATAAAGCAGAACTATCAGGCTGTGTGAGCAGGCTATCCTGCACAGAACCTCTCTATCGGCCTCCTTTTCAGCGGCTCTCTGCCGATACACACACATCCCTCTTCGCTGCTCCTCAGTCAGCTGGGAATTGACCACGTAGCCTACACACACATTAAGTAGCCTTAATCTTAACACGATTATCATTTATGCGAGCCATGAGCTCTCGTGGCCTCATTTCGTTTCGTTTCGTTTCGTTATTTTGAAATAACGTCCTATTTTCATGTAAAAACGTGATAAATATCTTGTAAAAACGTGAAAAAATCATATCTTGAAAAAACATGATATTTTCACGTTATAACATGAAAATATCATTATCATGAAATAACGTGATAATTTCATGTAATAAAGTGATAAATATCTTGTTAAAACATGAAAAAGATATTGTTATAACAAGAATTTTTTCACGTAATTACATAATACTGAGCCTTTTTATTTATTTTAGTGTGGCAGCAATACACTTCCGTAGATAGCCCTGTGTCTCCTCTTTCATCTGCTTGGCGTATCTATGCGATCACGGATTCGCGAGTAATTCAAACGAGAGTGATGGGTGCGCAGGTGAACGCAGAGAAGTATAGACTGTAAAAATGATGCAATTTTATTTAATTTCATGATTTTTTAATTTTCATACTTGATCGTACAGACAAGTGTGTAGTCTCGGCAGACAGAGCAGAAGCAGCAGCCCCACTTCTGCTCTGTCACGCAATAAAGGTTTCATCTCGCTGCGATGAAAGGTTCCGGAGCAATGCAACAGAGAAGAAAGGGTGTGTTTTTTTACGCACTATGCGTCAATCAGGTTCTAAGGGTTAAACCCTAGCGCAGCTGGAATAATGCTTAGGTTGATGTTAAAGCACACGCGATGTTTAAAGCCATACACAACGGTAAATTGGAACAAAACTAAAGGTAACTTTAGCCTTTATAGCGCTGTATAAAGTTGTCCAAATTAATAAGTCGTAATTAGGCGTTGTTGTAAAGATATTGCATGTAGATGTTGTACTATATAGGCTACTAAATGTTTAGGTCACCAATGCACGAACAAAACCGGGAAATGGACAAATATTATTAAGGCTTTGAATGTTTCCGTCTGTGCACGAGGGTTTCTGTAGATTGGTGTGCAACGCATTCATTAATGCAGGCCTGTGGTCATGCATGCGCCCTTAAAATAGCATCTGCATTTGCGCCACAGACTTTAGACCAGGGAGTTCCAGAGGGGTATTTCACAAAACCCAGATAAGGGATTAAGCTGGGATTTTTAGGTTATCCTGGATGCATTTAGCCTTGACTTGGTTTCACATAAGAGATGGCACATAAATTACCATGGGGATTTATTCTCTGCACATAGCCTGGTCCCGACCAGGCTAACAGCCAAGCTAAGTTAATTCTAATGGTAATTATGTTGTCTTATTGGTTCAGCTAGCTGTCATTCACATCAGACCTCTGTGCTAATTTTAAGGAGCTTTATTCCATTTATAAACTAATAAGTTTACTAAATGTATTTGCTCACAAGACAAAACAGACAAAAA
>NC_063196.1:22532604-22537604 GCF_017589495.1 Alosa alosa
TCGTTAGATTAATCGATGCATCGAAAAAATAATCGCTAGATTAATCGTTTAAAAAATAATCGTTTATCCCAGCCCTAGTGTGTGTGTGTGTGTGTGTGTGTGTGCGTGTGTGTGTGTGTGTGTGTGCTCAATGGCTACTGAAAGTCCTGCCTCTGCCTCAGCTTTTAGGGGTTGGGGGAAGAGTGGATGGCTCTCACATAAGGCTGTTAAGAGTTCTGAGTGAGTAAGTGAGTGAGTGTGCGTGTTTGTGTGTGTGTGTGTGTGTCTGTATGTGTGAGTGTGTGTGCACATGCATGCGTTTGTGTGTCTGTTTGTGTGTGTGCATGTGTGTGAGTGTATTTGTGTGGGTGTGTGTATGTGAACGGGCGTGGGCATTGTGCCGCTGTGTCGATCCAAGGTATACTTTCACCATCTCACCTTGAGTGTGTGTGTGTGTGTGTGTGTGTGAGTGAGTGTCTCTGTCTGTGTCTGTCTCTCCTCCCACATTATGGCATCTAGTCTGCCAATCAAATTTAGAAGAGAGACGAGACGACGAAAAGAGGGAGAGAGAGACAGACAATGAAAAGAGGGAGAGAGACAGACAATGAAAAGAGGGAGAGAGAGACAGACAATGAAAAGAGGGAGAGAGAGACAGACAATGAAAAGAGGGAGAGAGACGAGACAATGAAAAGAGGGAGAGAGACGAGACAATGAAAAGAGATGAAAAATAAAGGAAATGTAAAAAAGACTGAAAAGAGAGGGACTAAAGGAATTCATGTATTGTGTGTGTGTGCGCGTGTGTGTGTGTGTGTGTGTGTGTGTGTGTGTGTGTGTGTGTGAGTTCCACGGGAGAGCGTCCAGACTCCTGAGGTGTGTGTGAGTAGAGCCCTGTGGCTGGTATGGTCATTATGTGCGGATCAGAGAGGAGGAGAGTCTCCTGGGTTTCCCAGTTTCTCCTGAGAGCCACCGGGCTCTGAAGACCAATGTCCATAACCATAAAGAAGCAGTGTGTGTGTCTGTGTGTGTGTGTGTGTGTAAGTGTGTGTGTGTGTGTGTCTGTGTGTGTGTGTGTGTGTGTCTGTGTGTGTGTGTGTGTGTGTGTGTGTGTGTGTGTCTGTGTGTGTGTGTGTGTGTGTGTGTGTGTGTGAAGACTGATGTCCATAACCACAAGGAAGCAGTGTGTGTGTCTGTGTGTGTGTGTGTGTGTCTGTGTGTGTGCGTGTATGTGTGTGTGTGTGTGTGTGTGTGTGTGTGTGTGTGTGCGTGTGTGTGTGTGTGTGTGTGTGTGTGTGTGTGTGTGTGTGTGTGTGAAGACTGATGTCCATAACCATAAGAAGCAAAGCAGTAGTGCATGTAGTCATACACTAGAGGTACCCACAGGAGGCTCTCTCTCTCTTGGGTGCACACATAAAATCACCTCAGCCAGAAGGCACACACACACACACACACACACACACACACACAGAGAGAGAGAGAGAGAGTGAACACACACTAAACACAAACACTAAGCAAGAGAAATACCACACCAAAGGACACAAACACATAACACAAAGTGTGTGAAAGAGAATAACACACACACACACACACACACACACACACACACACACACACACACACACACACACACCTGCACACATCTTGTGTGGCACAAGCACACACACACACACACACACAGGCTCTGGTGACCCATTATATTCAATTAAGCTAGCTGCTGTTCCAGCACAGTGAAAATACTGAGTGAGCATGAAAACCGGACAGAGAGAGAGAGAGAGAGTGAAAGAGAAAGTGAGAGAGAGAGAGATACTGAGAAAGCTTGAAAACTGGACAGCAAAGCCATTTGGACACAGTCAGCTGACATACAGAGAGCCAGACTACCCTAACCATCATACATCACCACACACTCACATACTCTACACACACACACACACACACACACACACACATGCACACATGCACACAGACACAGACAGAGAGAGAGAGAGAGAGAGAGAGTGTCACAAACACCCTGAGACATATGCTTTATCAATCTGTTTCAGAGAACAGGACTGGACACACACACACACACACACGTTAGAAGCTGCTAAAACAATCCAAATCATGGCTACACACACAACACACATTCACACACCGTGTCCGTGAACTGTGTCAGACTCAATGATACATTAAGCCACTCATAAATCCATAGTGCCTCCAAGCTCAAAACACAGTCAATGCTTGTATATATATATATATATATATATATATATATATATATATATATATATATATATATATATATATATATATATATATACAATGTGTGTGTGTGTGTGCGTGCGTGTGTGCGTGCATGCGTGTGACATCCTACAGATGACAGTGTTGTGCCCATTATTCTGTCTTTCTCACCACCCATCTCTCTCTCTCTCTCTCTCTCTCTCTCTCTCTCTCTGTCTCTCTCTCTGTCTCTCTCTTTCCCTTGCTTGTTACAGTAAATCTTCAATAAAGTGCGTTTTGAAAACGCATAGCCGGAGCAACGGCCACTCGGCAGGACATTAGCACAATTTACGACGTGCTAAATATTTCCTTTGTTCCCCCCACACGCCGGCCGCTGGCCAAATGAGAGACATGCTGGCCTGTGTGTGTGTGTGTGTGTGTGTGTGTGTGTGTGTGTGTGTGTGTGCCGCTGGCCAAATGAGAGACATGCTGGCCTGTGTGTGTGTGTGTGTGTGTGTGTGTGTGTGTGTGTGTGTCCACTCTCACAACCCCATGTGTCACTGCCACGGCTGCAGGGGACTGGAAATAAGGGGTGCAGTGTGTGTGTGTGTGTGTGTGTGTGTGTGTGTACTGTATGCATCTCTGTGTTAGTGTTTGTATGTATGTGTGTGTGTGTGTATGTGAGAGAGAGAGTGTGTATGGATGAGAGAGAGAGAGTGTGTGTGTGTGTGTGTGCACAGTATGTGTGTGTGAGAGTGTGTGTGTATGTGTGTGTGTGTGTGTGTGTGTGTGTGTGTATTGTATGCATCTCTGTGTTAGTTAGTGTGTGTGTGTGTGTATAAGCGCTTTCAGATATAACCTCCGGAGTATATGTGGAGGTTTGTCAAACGGAGGTCCTACCCTTCGGATGATTCAGATATGATGCTAACCTGTGGACCTTATACTGACATACACGCACATTACAGAATCTCCGTGTGGTTGTCAAGTGAGGGGTGGGGGCTTGTAGAGTTCACAAGATGCGAGACATGACGCAGAATATATGCGGCCGGTGCATGTCACAGCTGCTATTTGTTTACAAAGTGTAGCCTATGCATTATGTAGGCTAAAGAAGAGAAATCTATTGTATGTAGACTAATAGGCCTACTTGAAGTAGGCTAGCCACGTAAGTGCGCACTTGAAATTGACCTACAGTTTTTGTATGTGTGCTTCGAATAAACACATATATCTGTTTTCAACCAGAATTACTTGGCTATAGAACCCCAAATCGTTGCGTTGGAGAGAGCATGCACAAACTTTATGGTAGGCTACCAGCCAATTCAGTAGGCTAACTCGACTTCAAGGCCATCATACAACGTTTTTAAGCAACAAACAAAATACTAACATAACAGTGAAGTTGTTCGTTTTTTCATGGTTTATATTTCCAAAAGCCTACTCTCCCCATGTGTCTATTGCATTTACGTAAGGAGCTTGGAACAAAGTTGCGTTTTCTTCGTTTTCATTTTCTCTAGGCATATTTATGCTCAACAAATATCAGTGAGTTCAGCTGTGAGGTCATGAGAAGGCTATCAATGAACAGAAAACCGTTTTGGCTAACGATTTATTAAATACTCCTGTTATTGTCGTCAACGACGTCGCTGTAGGCTACTGCCTTTTCAGCGCCTTCTGCTTATGATTCAGTCTTTTGAATTTGTTTGGCCTTGCCATGCAGTTGTAGGCTACAAAGTGCCGTTCCCTTCATGTGTTCTATCAAAATGTTGTATGCCCTCATGGACAGTAGCTCCGTGAATGTCTGCATCTTTCCAGGTCGGAGATTTTCTGGACAACACTATGCCACTCCATCATAACACTGGCATTGAAGTCCCTGCCTCAGTCATTGCAAGCGCCTCTGATTAATCACCACTATGTGGATACTGTTTTTAGAATTGATTTAGATTAAGTGTTAGTTAGTATAATTTGTATTTTTGTAATTTGTATTTTAGTATATTTTTATATATTGTTTTAAGTGTTAGTATAATTTGTATTTTAGTATATTTAGCATATTCTTTATCTTCTACTGTCCTTACTGCTTAGTTGTGTTTTTATATTATATACTTTAATTAGATTTATAGTAGAACAACCGGCTAAGTTAATAGTAGAACAACCGGCTAAATTCAGACTTCCATATGACCGGTTATGTCGTTCAGATATACGGCCCCACCGTTTAACATCGGCAGAACCTCCGGTCTTACACGTATGTCTGAAAGCGCTTTATGTGTGTACATCTCTGTGTGTGTGTGTATATATGTATGTGCATATGTGTGTGTGTGTCTGCGTGTGTGTGTGTGTGCGTGTGTTTGTATGTGTTTGCGCGTGTGTGTGCATGTGTGTGTGTGTGTGTGTGTGTCTGTGTGTGTGTCCCAGCATCCAGTCACTCTGCCAGGCCTGTGGCAAGATGGTGGTTGTTTGTTCAAAATAACCGCGCAAGTCACATACCCCCCCGACCCCCACCCCCCGATGGTCAAGTCACATACCCCCCCACCCCCCCCCCCCCACTGATGGTCAAGTCACATACCCCCCCCCACACTGATGGTCAAGTCACCCCCCCACCCCCCCCTGATGAGTCTCCATCCCTCTTCGTATTTTTACCCTTTTGTTTGACAGACACTTCTGGAAATGTCTTGTCGGTTTGGTGTGGTCAGCACAGCGCAGCGAGGATTGCTGGCCGAGGGTCCTCCGCAGCTAAAAATACCGTCCCGTCAAAACCCTCTCCCCTCCCCCTTGCAAAGCACCACCACCAGCGCCTCTTACTTGGCAACTTGCTCCATTTTTTTTTCCACTCTGCGACGTGG
>NC_063196.1:22540104-22542604 GCF_017589495.1 Alosa alosa
TTAAATAGCAGCATTTTAGTCATTAAATCACTGGCAATCAGAAACCTCATTGGTTATTAGTTAAGTTTGAATCCCTGCGTTTGTGGGGTTGAATTAAACGGCATGATCGTTTGGACCAAACTATTAATAAGAATTTCATTATGGCATCTCAGGCGCTCGAGCTGTACCCCATTACAGGTTTGGGCTCGAGCCAAAATACTCGCGCATGGCAGCTGAACGCATGCGCAGTAGAGCGCTCCGTCTTCGCTCAGTAGTCGGTGAAAGGAGGGGGTGTGGGTACCGGTGTTGCGGGAGCTAGAACTCTCAATAATGAAGTGCTGCCACGGCGTGCGAAAGTGCGCGAGCTAACTTTAGTGCTGTAAATAAAAAAAAACAACCTCGCAATAGATAGCTGCCAGACAGTGCATCTGTAAAGAAACCACCAATTATTTACTCGATGAACTTAGTGCACTTAAAGCTTTTTTTTCGAGTAGTTTGTGAGTCTTCTTAGAGTTTGTTGTGGTCACTTCGGCTTCTTGGTTAGTCTGCTGATCCCAGCAACGGATGAATATCTGCAGCGCGAGCCTTTGCACGAATAGTCTACAGAGTGAAGGCGCGTGGGGACTGTTTTCTGGACTTTTCCCGGATCATCTGTTTAAGAAATATTGGTACACGGAAATGGCTCTAAATTGAATGTGGAAAAGAACTGGGAAATCTTCGGTGGTACAAAAATACTTTTATACCAAGGTATGTGAACTGACAAGCTTGTCCCCCTTTGCGTAGACAGAAATGTCATTTTGTAGGAATTTCACCAGAAGTATACCCCCACAATACTTATATTTTGTTTTCCAGATAGCTTTGAATTTATTATACGCGAAGAACACATGCAAAAGTGTTTACACACAACACATACAAAAAAGCGTTCATTAGCCTGTATAAATGCATGGTTGTTAGATCATAAGCCCAAATGTGATGCAATCATATATGAATGGGAAACTTACTTTTTTAATTCGTTCATCTGCCCATCATTCACTCATTCGTGCGTTCAACATCACATGACGTAAGTGCAGTCTATGGTGTACTTCAATGTAGCCTACCTACTGCAAACAAAAATAGATTTCCTTGTGTTTTACTTTGTATATAAAATAAATGAGCCTTGTATCTTTTTCTCTACACCGTGTAAACAGTTGTTTGTAAACCTTTTCGTCACCAGTAAAGTTTTTTCAAGTTTGTGGCTGGGTCTTCCTCTGGCCACGCGTTCCCACGTGGAGTCCGTGTTTGTATTTGATATGGAGGAAATGGTAGCCTAATATCATGCGAATGCAGCGGACTGTCAGCAAAGCGCTGGCCATTGGCCTGGCTCTTGCGCTGGCGATAACGACACGAGCTAGGCTACACCTGACACCCCCGGAGACGCACCGGTGTAGATTTCACGCTGTAGGGGCCCGGACTTCTCACGGCATTATTCACACAAGTCCCAGGCACATTCGGGGCACCTTTTCAGACAGTATTGTGCTCTGTCCAGATCACTCTAAAATACTTGTTATTGACTATTAATTAATGTTAGATCAGTTTATAAGTATTTGTGCGTAATGTAAATATTAGACGGCGTAGGTTCAACAAGCGTGCTATGTTAAATTTGAGCTGAAACATGCATAATATTTTTTTCTCACATGGGTAGTGTTGTGTAATGGTAATAATATTAATTTTCTCTTGGTGACTTTTTTACATACATTTAGGGATGGACATGTCAAAGTCCTTAATGGCATAATGTATGGCGAGGGGTTAGTAACTAGCACAGGAGTGCCCGAAGAACCCGTTTGATTAGGCTTTGGGCAGTACATTTCAGCTATGGACGTGTCCTAATGAAATAATGTCGTTTTCGAGTGTTTAATGCTATTTAGTCTTTTAGTCGCCTATTGGTAAACTGCAGCTTGCTAATATGTAGATAGTGTACCAATTACTTATATACTAATGTCAATTTAGTCTCTTTAACCTATTTGTCCTGTTGTGTTTTTGTTTTGACATACACATCTTGGAACGACCTACGTTTCAATCAAGTAAAATGTAAATTTAAATGTACCAGGATATTTAGCATCGTGTTCGTGTATTTAGAGCCTTGGTGGGACTGTTTAGAGAATTCTGCCGTCGTAAATGCTGCGAATGTCTATGACAATAGCAGTAACGCGCCATGGCACGCGCAAAGCGCGTCTCTTATTCCGGGGATGCAGGCTGTCCTCTCAGTGGCCTACATACACAACCCGACTCCCTTTGTCATGATTATGAAACACTTACGAGTTACATTCAACTGTACGGTTTTATATGACATCCTTAAGGGAGCCATGTGCGTTTTACAACAACTCATTACTTTCGTACACAATTGTTTTCCAAATAATTAGATAAGAAAACTAATTCTTTGATTTGTGAGATAGGCGCTAAGGCATGGTGTTACTCATGTTATAATTGAGATAAATCTGCGAAAGATCCATATTACCATATTACCAAAAATCTATTTCTATCA
>NC_063196.1:22550104-22555104 GCF_017589495.1 Alosa alosa
AGAACAACAACGATAACGATAACTATAACCATAACAAAAAAATGCGTTCACACTGAACAACGATAAACAAAGTCTCTCCTTGTGTTAATGAATGTGACGGTTAAAATTCAATGGGTTCTGATTGGCTATTAGCTTTTTATCGTTCTGAAAATCGCTCTGAAAGTGATCCCCAACGATATCGTTCTTCATGTCGTTATCGTTATAGTTTATGTGTGAACGTCGTCATTCATATTAACGAGAACGATATTTATTTATAGCTATCGTTATCGTTATCGTTCTTGGTGTGAATGGGCCTTAACTCGTGTCACGCTGTGCAGCAGCAGCTTCCATCTTTGTTTTCAGGTAGCAGGGAATTCACGCCGAACCGTCGCAACTCTGCCATCATTAGGCCCGCCTACCAACTCTATACACGATGTGATTGGCCTGGTCGAAGTTTAATTTTTCCAGCTCGAAAGCCAACAGAAAGTAGCTAGACTACCCTTGCTGCCGCTAGGGTGCATCTAGATTTCTAGGCTAGTATGAAGCATCATGGATCCTTTATCAGGTCTGTGTTCATTCATTTCATTTAATTTTTTATTCTCATAATTTCCTCGTATAGCCTACTTGGGCTCACCTTAAGCTTGTATATAATTAGAGAGAATGTTTCTTTTCTCTGAATATATTTTTTGTAGTAACAGAGTAAATTAGCTTAATACATTTGATTGATATCATCTCTGAATCTTTGTTACTTGCATTGCAACTAACACATTTGGTGTGTCAGCCCCCAAAGCACACACACACACACACACACACACACACACACACACACACACACACACACACACACACACACACAGACACACACACACACACACACACACACACATGCACGCGCACGGCGTGCCACTGTGGCGATCCCATTTCACTTGTTTAATAAGGATCAGCAAGGAATGTTGGGGAAATGATTTTGGTAGGAAGTGGATGGATGGAGAGATGAAAAAGAGTGAGAGAGAGAGAGAGAGAGAAGCAAAGGCATAAAGAAAAGTAAAAGGAAAGAAAGAATATAAGAAGATAAGATGGATGGAGGGGAGAAAGAGGGAGCATAGAGGAGAGAAATGAAAGGTTAGACTGGAGCAGAAATGGAATGAAATGAGAAAATAGAGAGAGGAGAGGAGAGAGGAGAATAGAGAAGAGGAGAGGAGATGAGAGAGGAGAGGGCAGACAGGAGAGAGAGAGGAAGAGAGGAGAGAGGAGAATAGAGAGGAGGAAAGGAGATGAGAGAGGAGGAGAGAGAGGAGAGGGGAGGGCAGACAGGAGAGAGAGAGGAGGAGAGGGCAGAGGAGAGAGAGGAGAAAAAGAGAGGAGAGGAGAGATGAGAAAAGAGGAGAGGAAAGAGGAGGAGAGGAGAAGAGAAGAGGAAAAGAGAAGAGAGAGGAGAGGAGAGAGAGAGGAGGAGAGGAGAGGGGAGTGAGGAGAGGATAGGAGAAGAGGAAAAGAGAAGAGAGAGGAGAGGAGAGGAGAGGGGAGTGAGGAGAAGAGAGAGGAGAAGAGAATAGAGAGGAGATGAGAGGGGAGGGGAGGGCAGAGAGGAGAGGAGAGGAGAGAGTAGAGGCGAGAGGAGAGGAGAAGAGAGGAGTGGAGTGGAGAGGAGAGTAGAGGTCGGTTCACCTTTCCGAGGTTTGCAGGTGTAATTTCATCTGTTCAGATCTGGCCTGCACTCCAACAGATTCTGTTTTTTTTTATTCTCTCTCTTTCTCTCTCTCTGTCTCTCTCTCTCTTTTTCTTTTTCTCTCTCACTACCTTTTTAGCCATACATCCATCTCTCTTCATCCATCTATTGACATTTCACTCTTCACACAACAACATGATTTATGTTGAAGTTTGTATTTGAATGTGTAGTGATTTCATATACAAATATTCACAGGCAGAATGGCAGTAATATGCCATGTTGCTCTAAAATAACCTTGAACTAATGGAGTCATAGTAAAGCTTTTTTCAATCGCTAACAAGCGCTTACCCATACTTAAGATACAGAGGAAGTATAAAGGGGCAACTATATAACTGATGACATGACATAGAGATGACATAGACATCACATAGAGATGACATAGAGATGACATAGAGATCACATAGAGATGACACAGAGATGACATACATATGACATAGAGATCACATAGAGATGACATGTTTTGGTCAGTACCATAACTGATAGAGGCATAGAGATGACATGTTTTGGTCAGTACCATAACTGATAGAGGCATAGAGATGACATAGAGATGACATAAAGATGACATAGAGATCACATAGAGATGACATGTTTTGGTCAGTACCATAACTGATAGAGGCATAGAGATGACATGTTTTGGTCAGTGTTCTGTTGTGCCATCCCTCAATATGGCACATAGCATCATGCCACACATGGTACATAACGTCATGCCATTACACAACATGCCACACTATGCCACGTCATGCCATCACACACTATGCCACATAACGTCATGCCACACTATGCCACACCATGCCACACTATGCCACACTATGCCACGTCACGTCACATCACAAAACATCACGTAATGCCACACTATGCCGCATGACGTCATGTGTCACCATCGGCAGCATCCTTGGGCCACTGAGAGAGAGAGACAGAGAGTTCAAAGAGAGTTTGTGAGAGTTTTATCTTAGCCTTATTCTTTTTCCTTATACAGAAATGGCAGTGGGGGATTGTGTTACCAACCATTTACATGCACGAAAGCTATATAACTAATAATTATAGGACGGGGAATAAAATGAAAAAGTATTATCGGTCAGAAATTCACCCTAGACTGCTGAAATATTCCTTGATCCACCACGAAGCAACTGAACATGTTTAGGTGATTAGGGAAAACAAAGTCCTACAAACACTATCCACTAACAGAACCCAAAGAGCTGTTGACTCGTGCTGTGTGTTTCAGTTTATTGCCATTTGTGAATTGGCATTAGCTAATAACATTAGCATTCAGGTTCTTACTTTTATAGAAAACAATTTTCTTCTCCATAGCCCTTCACTAGTTTACATCATACCAACACCTACTTAAAGATGAAAGCCGGACGATTTTTACATGGATCTTGATCGCTAGACGTTGCCGTGTACTATTGATAGGGAAAACAATGACCAAAATCGGTGCTACCGAACTAGGGTAGCTGCAGCTAATGGCCAGTACTGCCTGTCAGCTACAACCTTTTTTGCTTCTAAAAGGTAAACTATGCAGTATTGGCAATTTCCTTACTGTTTTCTCAGTTTTTGATTCTTTTTCGCTGGCTCTGTCATGACGAATGTCTGAGAAACTCCATCGCTACCTTTTTCTAGCCGGTGCCTGGCGTGTGTGTGTATTTGAATGCAGTAAAACAATTTGTTACACTCGTTATACTTCCTGACACTGAGGCTGTCGGCCCGCCGGCCCACAGTTGCAAGGGTGGTTTTTCCCGTTCACAGGCGCTAGGGGGAAGCGAGATGGTCGAAAAACCTGAAAAAAGTCATATAACCATTCCAATGACTCTGAAGCTGTTAAATGAAGGTAAATTAAGCTAAAAAAACTTGCATATTAAGCTAAAAAACCTGCATAGTGTACCTTTAACAATGTCATGTTGAGTCTGTTAGTACTGTACTATATGAACAAAGTACTTACATGACAAAAGGATGCATTTTTTACTCATTAGCTGTGAAGAAACTGTCTAAATTCAAATTCCTATCGACAGTACTCGGCGACGTCTAGCGATCAAGAATCGGTCGGATTTCTCCTTTAAATGTTGGACTTCTGGGAGGAGCTGTGGCGCAACAGGCTACAGTGCCCATACCATGTATGGGTCCAAGCGCCCACGGCGAGCTAGGTTCAAATCCGACCTGCGGTCAATTTGCCGATCCCACCTCATCTCTCTCTCACTCACATCCTGTCACTCTTAACTGCCCTTTCGGAATGAAGGCAAAAGCCCCAAACATACAGTATACTTTAAGTGTTGCTCTTCCAAGTGCTGTTACTGCTTAGCAGACTTGAGTTCACTGCATTCCTACTGTATGTGTCATAAGCTGAAACATAACTCACATCCTCACATGGTGATATAGGTTTATGATGATAGTAGTTTTGTAGCATCCTAACATGGTCATAACAGGTTTATGATGATTGTGGTTTTGTGGCATCCTCACATGGTCATAACAGGTTTATGATGATAGTGGTTTTGTCATTTAGGTTTATGATGATAGTGGTTTTGTCATTTAGATTTATGATGATAGTGGTTTTGTGGCATCCTCACATGGTCATAATAGGTTTATGATGATAGTGGTTTTGTCATATAGGTTTATGATGATAGTGGTTTTATCATATAGGTTTATGATGAAAGTGGTTTTGTCATATAAGTTTATGATGATAGTGGTTTTGTGGCATCCTCACATGGTCATAACAGGTTTATGATGATAGTGGTTTTGTGGCATCCTCATATAGAGATGCACCGATATGGAATTTTAGGGCCGATAACGATAACCGATATTTATTGGTTTGTTGTGGCCGATACTGATACGATAACCGATAATATTACTCTTGAAAAAAAAAAAGTGAAAAGTGATTTGGGGAAAGCATTTAATAAGCATAATTTTATTGCAGTAATTTTACCTACCACCAAATGATGGACAGAACTCATAATAGTCCTCAATAGTACGGCAGTCAACAACATAACAGTAGCCTAGCCCTACAGTATGTGTGGCTCCTTTAAGTGAACCTGACGCCAGTGAATTAGAAGTGAGTGGCTAGAGAGTTTGAATCGTTTTCATTTAGGACTAAACGCTCATAAACAGCTCAGCTTGGAATAAGCTACAGTATAGCGAGCAAATCAGAGTTTGTGAGGGAAACTTAGGTTTAGTTTCAACTGCGGGTAACTGTAAAGCTGCAACTCCTCAGACTGTATCTTATGTCTACTCTGTTGCGCACAACCTGCTGCAGCAGAAATGAAAGGCGTTAGCCCCGAAGGTTTTAATAACTTATTATGATGAC
>NC_063196.1:22560104-22562604 GCF_017589495.1 Alosa alosa
GTCATCCAGGTTTTGGTCAGACATCTGACTGTAAGCCAGGTTTGAAGAAGACTGTGTGCGATCCAGGTGCAACCTGAAGGCCAGGTTTGTAAAAGGTTTCAAGGGTGTGATCCAGGTCGGAGTTGGGTACCTGATCGATGGGATATCGGCCATATTGGCACCTGTGCTGCAGTGAGACCGAGACAGAGAGCTGGATGCTATAGAATGCTGCTGTTGGGTCAGGTGGGACAGAGAGAGGGAACGAGAGAGAGAGAGAGAGTAAACGAGAGAGAGAGAACGAGAGAGTGAACGAGAGAGAGAACGAGAGAGAGAAAGAGAGAGGAACGAGAGAGAGAGTGAACAAGAGAGTGAGTGAACGAGAGAGTGAGCGAGAGAGTAAGAACGAGAATGAACGAGAGAGAGAGAACGAGAGAGTGAACAAAAGAGAGAGTGAATGAGAGAGGAGCTTGTCTGTGTCTGTATTCGAGTGTGTGTGTATGTGTGTGTGTGTGTGTGTGTGTGTGTGTGTATGTGTGTGTGTGTGTCTGTCTGTCTGCCTTCGAGTGTGTGCATGTTTGTATGTGTGTGTGTGTGTGTGTGTGTGTCTGCCTTCGAGTGTGTGCGTGTTTGTGTGTGTGTGTGTGTGTGTGTGTGGGGCAGTGGTATCAACGCCACCTGACAATTAGGTTGCCTGGGTTTGATTTCCGAATCACCGTTACGACTCTGTGTCACTTTTGGAAAAAAACATTTGCTAAATACCTGTCAACTTTCTTTCTCTGTCTCTCACTCTTGCTCTCTCTCTCTCTCCCTCTGTGTCTGTGTGTGTGTGTGTGTGTGTGTGTGTGTGTGTGTGATGCTCCATCAGCTGGCAAGCAGACAGGAAACGCTGCATCAGGTGACAGCTGGACAGGAGCTCCAACAGACAATCCCCCCTGTCCCTCTTTAACCCCTCCTCTTTCTCTCTCTCTCCCCTGTCCCTCTTTCTCAAACTCATTAACCCCTCCTCTATCCCTCTCTATCTCTCTCTCTCTCTCTATCTCTATCTATCTATCTCTGTGTATCTCACTGTAGCTAAAGGCTGGTTATCAATGGATAATAACAGCAATGGCAGTAGTGGTGGTGTTGATGTGTACTAGGTGATATGGCCTCTGGTGCTTCTTCACCATGGTGTGGGTGTAGTTAACCAGGGGGTAAATAGTAGCCTTTCAGGTGTCTTTGATCCATGTGACGGTCCAACAGTTGGGCTCTCAACCCCCTTCCTCTCCTCTTCTGCCCCTCCCTCTCTTCCTGAAGAACATTAACCACCTGCTTCTTCAGAAATCACCCATATCATGAGGGGCTTCCAGGGGGTCCAGTGGTCAAAGATCTGGCCTTCCCAGTGGAACACTAAATGCTTGTGTGCTAAGTCCCGGGTTCTTCCAGAGGGATCGGCCCTGTGGCTAGCTCTCTGGAAGGCCCTGTGGCTAGCTCACTGGAAGGCCCTGTGGCTAGCTCACTGGAAGGTGGTGTGGGTAGATCATAAGCTAAAGGACTATTAATAATGATTCTGGGTTTTAGTAATACAGTACAGTACAGTTTAACAACCTTTGTAACAATATGGAACACCATGCACTTATATGTTGTACATACAAAACTACCATTCATTATTTATCCATTAAATTGCTTGTAGTAGAGATCAACAAAAGTGGTTGTTTTGTGTACTAGGTGACTGTTAACCTGCTCTTTCATTTCCCCATGCACTTACCTTGAGTAGAACTTCAATAAGTTGGTTAATGTCAGGGTGTCAACCGTCCTAAACTTCACCCCATGGATAAGTTGGTTAATGTTAGTTAGTGTGTCAAGAGTCCTAAACTGCACCCCATGGATAAGTTGGTTAATGTTAGTTAGGGTGTCAAGAGTCCTAAACTGCACCCCATGGATAAGTTGGTTAAGGTTAGTTAGGGTGTCAAGAGTCCTAAACTGCACCCCATGGATAAGTTGGTTAATGTTAGTTAGGGTGTCAAGAGTCCTAAACTGCACCCCATGGATAAGTTGGTTAATGTTAGTTAGGGTGTCAAGAGTCCTAAACTGCACCCCATGGATAAGTTGGTTAATGTTAGTCAGGGTGTCAAGAGTCCTAAACTGCACCCCATGGATAAGTTGGTTAATGTTAGTCAGGGTGTCAAGAGTCCTAAACTGCACCCCATGGATAAGTTGGTTAAGGTTAGTCAGGTGTCAAGAGTCCTAAACTGCACCCCATGGATAAGTTGGTTAATGTTAGTCAGGGTGTCAAGAGTCCTAAACTGCACCCCATGGATAAGTTGGTTAATGTTAGTCAGGGTGTCAAGAGTCCCAAACTGCACCCCATGGATAAGTTGGTTAATGTTAGTCAGGGTGTCAAGAGTCCTAAACTGCACCCCATGGATAAGTTGGTTAATGTTAGTCAGGGTGTCAAGAGTCCTAAACTGCACCCCATGGATAAGTTGGTTAATGTTAGTCAGGGTGTCAAGAGTCCTAAACTGCACCCCATGGATAAGTTGGT
>NC_063196.1:22577604-22580104 GCF_017589495.1 Alosa alosa
AGTGAATCTAAATAACAGAGGTGCATTAAAAATGGCAATGAAAGAGCAAATGTTCGCCAACTTTCTGAAACACTTTTTCAGTTGCTCAGTGAGTCACCTGCATATATGTATGTTTGTAAAAAACACAGTCTAACGAGGGTCGTTCACTGCGGACAAAAAAATGGACTCTCAGGATTACTGATTAAATCAAACAATTTTAAGAAAGACCATTAGCCTTGAAAGATTGCCGCAGTTTGCCCATTTTGAACGCGCCTCTGGCATAACCCGTGTTAGATTTGGCAAAATTCGGCCTACAGCCTGTAGTCCTTTGGGCCGTGTTCACGACGTGCATGTGTCTGTTGTCATAAGGGGCACGTATGCCGGGCCGGTAAAATAAACACTTTGCTTAAATAAATGTAATTTTCTTGCTGAGCTTGTTTTGGTTTTGTTCGCTCGTATTAGTGATCAGCTTCCGGGACGTGAGAAGCTGGGAAGTGAAGCGATTAGCTGGCTCAGCTGGTGACATAACAAATAAATATCAGGAAAATGGAGCTGTGAGCTTGTGTAGTTATCACACAGTTATTAGACAGCATCCTAGGTTGTGTACTTATGTACATAACTATGGGTAGACACTGTTGGCTGTTACTGTTTGATCTGTGTGTTATGTGAGAGGAGTTCAGAAAAAAAAGTCTGTTCCTCATGATGTTTGCGTAAAAAAGCTAAGGTTTATTCGAGTTCTTCATGTGTGTAGATTTTGTGTAAAATTTGAGTTTTATTTCACATTCACGACCACACACACAGACAGGCACACACGCACACACACAGATGCACACATACACACACACACACACACACTCTTACTCTCTCTCTCTCTCTCTCATTCTCTCTATCTCCCCTTGTTCTGTCCTTTTTATCCTAGGCAGACTCTCAAGAATGATAAGAGAGTACTGAGTCCAGGACACACACACACACACACACATTGAAAGAGGCAGAGAGTTATGTTTCAGTGTGTGGTATGATGGCACAATGCAACAAAGAGTTCATTCTGGCTTTGCTGTCTCAGGCAGATACCCAGCCAAGAGTTACTGGTGCATACAGTTTTAGCCTAGCCTAGCACATCACACCTCAACATTTATCATACAGTGTTAGCCTAGCCTAGCACATCACATCTCAACTTTTATCATACAGTGTTAGCCTAGCCTAGCACATCACACCTCAATTTTTATCATACAGTGTTAGCCTAGCTTAGCACATTTAGCATTTATTTACCTCAGCATTTGCCTTCTCTTATTGCTTATTAAGAGGTTGTGATGTGTATGTTGTGATGTAAGTAATACCCATTTGGGAGACTGGACCTACATCTCATTGCATTGATATAGCTAGACATGTGTTGTCTTCTGTTGATGAGTGAGGTTTTCTCATTGCACAGCTCTTTACCAGCTGGCTAATATCAATCAACCGACTGAATGTCACCATCATGGTCCGCATAGCCTATTGCAACAACATAGTTCAGCTAAACATTCAAGCATGTTAGCCAACAGCATGGAGCTAAGCTAAAGCTTATGATTTGGCTTAACATCAGAGTTAGCATTGTAATGCACACTAGCCAACAGAGTTAAGCTTAACAAAAGAGCTAGCTTGGTTTGGCCATATACTGTGGAAGAATTTTTTCCACTGCACCAAATTAGCATAGATAAACCACTGCAGTTAGCCTACCTGGATCAATATGCAGTAAGCCTACTTTGATGTCCTGATCGCATTTAGGCTAGCTTAGGACGACGAGTCCCAGGAACTGCTTGGGAAGAGCAAAGTAGTGATCTTGGGTGTGAGACACTTAGTGTGAGGTCTACAACTATGACAGACAGAAGTGCTTAACGACTAATGGAGCTGACAAAAATAAACAGTTATGTGTGAGTGATGATGAGTAGGATGGAAAATGAACATTTTATTGAACATGGGAAATGGTGTGGAGTTGTGTGTGTGTGTGTAGTGTAGTGTGTGAGTAAGGGACAGAGAGAGAGAAAGAGAGATGGGGGTAGAAGTACAAAAAAAACATATTTGCGTGTGCATGTTTGAGTGCTGTTGCTGATAGTTTGTGTCTGTGTGTGTGATCCATTTGAATTGTAGTGATTTGATGTGTAAGAACTTGCCTGCTTTCCTGACACACACACACACACAGAGCTCTGGCTGCTGGGAGGTTTTTCTTGGACACAGAAAGTCTCATTTCAGCTCAATAAAAGACGGCAGGGCAAGTGTCACCGCAATAGAGAGTGGAAACGCACACACACACACACACACACACACACAAGCACAGATAAATACATCTCATAGTTGTTTTCTGGAAGCCCCCCAACACACACACACACACACACACACACATATGCATGCACGCACACACATCATGCGCACACACACACACACAAATATTCATGCACGCACACACACCATGCACACACACACAGCATCAGTGTGTTGAGTGTGATCTGGTCTGTCTCTGCAGGTCTATGGAAATGCAGGACCT
>NC_063196.1:22585104-22587604 GCF_017589495.1 Alosa alosa
TTATGGGCGGAGAAGGGCAGAGAAAGGCGCAGTTTACACTAAGGATTGAGCGATTGATAAATCTGACGGAAACTTGGGTCTGACAGCTCGCAATCTGCGGTGTGTCCATGGCTGATAACGCTCACGTTAAGAAATATATTACATCTGGCCCTGAGTGTGTGTGTGTGTGTGTGTGTGTGCATTTGTGTTTGTGTGTGTAAGAAAGAGAGAGAGAGAGAGCTTTGTGTAAGAGGACAAAAGACACTGAGAATAAGTGAGTGTGTGTGTGTGTGTGTGTGTGTGTGTGTGTGTGTGTGTGTGTGTCTTTTTGAGTGATCTCACAGGGCAGACTCGGGGCAGGGACCTCAGACTCTCACTGCTCATTGCGCTGGTCCAGTATGAGCCCTGGTTCTTGGGTTTTCCTCCACCTAACTCATGGATCCTGTTTAGCATGGTTCCTGGTTCCTACTCGACCCAAGGGTTGGATCCTGTTTAGGGTTGGATCCTGTTTAGCATGGTTCCTGGTTCCTACTCGACTCAAGGGTTGGATCCTGTTTAGCATGGTTCCTGGTTCCTACCCAAGGGTTGGATCCCATGGTTCCTGGTTCCCACCCAAGGGGGATCCTGGATGGGTCCTGGGTTCCCACTCCTGTTTAGTTTAGCATGGTTCCCTGGTTCCTACCCCACCCAAAAGGGTTGGATCCTGTTTAGCATGGTTCCTGGAGTCCCTGGTTCCCTGGTTCCTACGACCCAAGGGTTGGATCCTGTTTAGCATGGGTCCTGGTTCCTACTCGACCCAAGGGTTGGATCCTGTTTAGCATGGGTCCTGGTTCCTACCCGACCCAAGGGTTGGATCCTGTTTAGCATGGGTCCTGGTTCCTATTCGACCCAACTCTAGGGCATAGCTGTCAACCCTCCCGATTTTTCTAGGTTTCTCACGTATTTTACCTTTTTCCCGCCATCTTTTCCTGTAAAATAACATAACATTTGACCCACGGATCTGTCAGTCTCTGTACTGTTGTCCTGTTGCTACCCCCTTGCCCTTCCAGTGAAACAGATGTTTCCAAGGCATCGTTTTGCTTGCTTGAAGGTGACCTTAGAGTAATGTTAGCCTATTTAAGATAATGGCACGGTTGTTGTGAGAGCACGATTTGTCGACATTCTGTAAGCAAAGTCACGTTTGACCTAGCTTCTCACCTCGTTTAGTTAGTGGAGCAGTTGTGCAGTCTGAATTCTTGCTGTCAGCAGAGGGATAGCAACAGAAAGATGAATGTTGAAATGTTCTGGTATTTTGGGTAAGAAACCTGGGAAATGTCCCTTATTTCCAAAGCTCAATGTTGACAGTGATAGGCTCTAGTATGCACCCTGCTTCCTGGTTCCTTGGCCCAGCTCAGCTGTGATTGGCTCTAGTATGAGCCCTGCTTCCTGGTTCCTTGGCCCAGCTCAGCTGTGATAGGCTAGTATGCCCTGCTTCCTGGTTCCTTGGCCCAGTTCAGCTGTGATTGGCTCTAGTATGAGCCCTGCTTCCTGGTTCCTTGGCCCAGCTCAGCTGTGATTGGCTCTAGTATGCGTCCTGCTTCCTGGTTCCTTGGCCCAGCTCAGCTGTGATTGGCTCTAGTATGCGTCCTGCTTCCTGGTTCCTTGGCCCAGTTCCCCCGTCGCAGCTCTCAGAGCGAGGTCATTCCTGGTGGTCTTCCTCGTGTCACTTACTCTCCTCTCCTTTCCTTTCCTCTCCTCTCCTCTCCTCTGCTCATCCCCCCCTCTCTCTCTCTTTCTCTTTTTCCTCTATCTGTAATTTATAGGATGGTAATAGTTACTCTCTCTCTCTCACACACACACACACACACACACACACACACACACACACACACTCTGTTGAACCCAGGGGTGTGGGTGTGGGTTTGTGGGGTGGAGATTGTTGGGTGGGGGTGTGGGAGGTGGGGTGGAGTGAGAGGGTATTAGGTGTCCAGCAATCTGCCCGACTGCGCTTGACCTGCTGCAGTATTGATAAAGCAGCGGGTCGGGTTACGAAGGCCCCGCCTGCTGTCTGCACGGACGCCCCAGGGTTGGGTGCTGCCCGGAGGGGAGGGGAGGGGAGGGCCGCGGAGAGACAGCTGAACATTAATCTGGGACCAACCAGCAGGGCCTGGGGGGCCGGGGGTTGGGGGCACACACAACATACAGACATATACAGTATATACGACAAACACCAGAGCCAGATACACACACACACACACACACACACACACACACACACACACACACATGTATAGACACACACCAGAACCAGAGAGCACCCCAACACACACACACACCCACACACCCACACACACATTAAAACTAGACGTACTTACTGTACACACATGTGCAGAGGCATCTTATATCTGGGACAGTCATATGAGGACCGTGTGTGATTTATGTGTCTATAAACCTTGTGATTCTCTTTACAGCTTTGTGGTTATGGATATTTTATTAATATAATTTAGACCCTTGTCATATCGTCCTCATACCAAAGCACATA
>NC_063196.1:22597604-22602604 GCF_017589495.1 Alosa alosa
TGTGTGTGTGTGCGTCCGTGCATATGTATGTGTGTGTTTATGTGTGTGTGCATACTTGCATGTGTGAGTGCAAACCAGATGTGGTTTAGGGTTAGCAGTTACCTGTCAAAGCGTATTACCCCAGAAAGCCTGGCCTCACAGAGATGGTGACTGTGGGCCGGCTGTGGGCCAGCGCCACGCCACGTCTGAACCACATCCACTCTGAAAAGCCATTCCTTCTTTCTAGAGGCTGCTGTTTCAAAAGTCCATATCAGCAAATTTGCTAAATGTGTCGTTATGTTGACTTGACCTGTGGAAGCAGGAGTTCTTGACTTCGTTCGAACGAACGACTTCACAGAGAGGCAGAGTAAGGTAACCATGGAAACCGGACACCTCGCCGCTGGGCGGTTGTTTATGTTAGCATTAGCGGTGGTGATTGGAGGACCAAGGCCGGCCCAGGATGCCGTGGGGCCCAGGGAAGGAGCTCTGGGAGTCTTCTCTTTCTGTCCGAATCTCTGTTTTTCGCTCTTTCTCTCTCCCCCCCTCTCTTTCTCTCTCTTTCTCTCTCTGTCTGTCTCTCTCTTTCTCTTGGTTTTCCTTGGCAGTCGTTCAGCCTGACTCATTAGGCTGGCTTATCGTCCACTCTCCATCACCAACATCTAGCCACACACACACGCACGCACACACACGCACGCACACACACTCTCTCTCACACACACACACACAAGCATGCACACACACACACACACACACACACACACACACACACACACATACACACTGTCTCACACACACACACAAGCATGCACACACACACACACACGCACACATATACGCACGCACACACACACACTCTCTCACACACACACGCACGCACACGCACACTCTCACACACACACGCATGCACACAAAAACTCTCTTACACACACACAAGCATGTACACACACACACATACACACACACAAACACACACACACACACACACGTGCATGCACACATGCACACGCACACCTACACATACACACACACACACACACATGTGTGCACGCATGCACACCTACACACACACACACACACACACACACACACACACACACACACACACACACACACACACACACTCACACACAGACATTTAAACAGAAACCCTCCACACATGCTGCTGTCACTTGTGAGAATCTGTGCCACAAGCTTAGACTGTCAGAATGAATAACACTTTGCTTGCACAACATTTGTCTCTCCGTTTTTCCCCTTCCATCTTTTCTCACTCTCAATCTCTGTCTCTCTCTCTCTAATTACTATCTATGCCTTCATCCCACTCTCTTTCTCTCCCTCTCTCCCTCACTAATCACTCTTTCCTGTTGAAACCGCAGACTGAGGTCCTGATTGAGACATAACATTCTGTGAGGGTGAAGCCTCAACGTCTGCTTCTGCTTATTGACCTCACTGAGCCCCCAGAGTGTGTGTGTGTGTGTGTGGCGTGTGTGTGTGTGTGTGTGTGTGTGTGTGTGTGTGTGTGTGTGTGTGTGAGAGAAAGAGACAGAGAGAGAGAGTGAGTGTGTGTGTGTGTGAGAGAGAGAGAGAGAGAGAGTAAAAAGAGGGAGTGTGTGTGTGAGTGAGGGAGAGAAAGAAAGCAAATAAATAGGACTAAATGTGTGGTTGAGTTCATGTTTGAATGTGTCAGTGTTATAGTGTGTGTGTGAGAGTGTGTTACAGCGTGTGTGTGAAAGTGTGTTACAGTGTGTGTGTGAGAGTGTGTTACAGCGTGTGTGAGAGTGTGTTATAGCGTGTGTGTGAGAGTGTGTTATAGCGTGTGTGTTAAAGTGTGTTGTAGCGTGTGTGTGAGAGTGTGTTATAGCGTGTGTGTGAGAGCGCGTGAGAGTGTGTTATAGCGTGTGTGAGAGTGTGTTATAGCGTGTGTGTGAGAGTGTGTTATAGCGTGTGTGTGAAAGTGTGTTACAGCGTGTGTGTGAGAGTGTGTTATAGCGTGTGTGTGTGAGAGTGTGTTATAGCGTGTGTGTGAGAGTATGTTGTAGCGTGTGTGTGAGAGTGCTTGAGTTGGTGTCCATGTGTACAGTATATGTGTGGTTTGGCATGGTGCGTGAGTATGGGAATCTGTATACATGATTGAATGGATGCGTGTGTGTGTGTGTGTGCATGGGCATACATACATTTCGTACACAGCGTTTTGATTCCTTCCCCCTGTGCTGTTGCTGGTTCAGCATCGGACTGCCCTTTTACCTCTGACCCTTTGACCTTTGTGACCCTCAGGGGACTTTGACACGGTGCAGAGGCCGGCCACGCCCATCAAGGAGCTGGACGATCGGGGGCGGGCAACAGGGGGCAAAGCCAGGGGCAGGGGCAGGAAGAACAACCCCTCACCCCCACCTGACAGCGACCTGGAGGTACACACACACACACACACACACACACACACACACACACACACACACACACACACACACAAACACAAACACACATACACACACACACACATCCACCTGACAGCGACCTGGAGGTATAAACACACACACAGACACAAACACTCACACACACAGAGACACACACACACACACACACACACACAGGGCTCGAAATTAGCACCCACCAAGCGGCTGAATTATGGGAAGTACTGCACCACTTTGGTGTGTGGAAAGCGGCTGCTTATCAATTGCGAGAATAGGCTACTTCAGTCCGTCATGTTAAACTGGCTTGCCATATCAACTCCGCTACTTCAGTCTGTCACGTTAAACTGGCTTGCCATATTAACTCCACTTTGCATCGGTGTCCTGTTCGCCCAATGTTGACATGGTCAATTTATTTTCCGATAGGCTGTGCGGCTACTTGCCAAAATGAGAAAATAAAACTTCACAAGACTTACAGTTATTTGATTACCCTGTCATGTATCTGCTGAGAAAACAACTAGATCACCACACAAATAGAACTTGATAGTTTCATATGATGCAAAGAAACATAGCCTATTACTTGCTTACTTTCACTTTCAATGATGGCGAACGAACAACTCACGGAATGATATGAAAGACGTGATTCATAGCTCAAAACCTGTTGCCACTGTCATATTTTTGCAGTGGTCATTATAGCAAAGATCCTTGGTTACCGGTACTCACCAAGATAGTGCAATGTAATTCGATCGCTCCTCTTCAACACTGTCTGATTATAGGCTACAAAATAATTGGACCTCCAAACACTGGGAAGGCCCGTTCATTTGAATGGAACTTGCAGCAGAACTTCTGCAGCGTTCTGAAAAGCTGTATAATAGGCTAATCGTAGGCTACTTTCAAAATAGTTATATGTTTAGTTTAGTTTTGGCCAGTAAAAAACATGTCTGGCCAGTAACGTTTTTCATCTATCAGCCACTTTGGCTAATAGGCCAAAAAGTTAATTTCAACCCCTGCACACTCACACACACACACACACACATACACACACACACACACACACACACACACACACACACACAAACAGACAGAAACACACATACACACACACACATTCACTAACAGTGATTAGGCTTTCCTTTATAGTATAATATTGTATGAAATGTGTCTGTAAATCTATGTATAAGTCTAGGCATGACATCTATATCTGTGTGTGTGTGTGTGTGTGTGTGTGTGTGTGTGTGTGTTTTGATGGTAGCGTAGTGCTTAAGGAGCTGGGCTAGCAGGCAGTAGCCTGAAAAGTTGCTCTGGGAAATAATGACTATATCTTGTAATATAGTTGACATGTGTAAGTTGCTTTGGATAGAAGTGTGTGCTAAATGACTACATAAATACATGTGAATGTAAATGTTTGTGCAGAGCGTGTTCGTGTGCTAAATGACTACATGAATACATGTGAATGTAAATGTTTCGGCAGCGCGTGTTCGTGTGCTAAATGACTACATGAATGCATGCAAATGTAAATGTTTCTGCAGCGAGTGTTCGTGTGGGATTTGGATGAGACCATCATTGTGTTCCACTCTCTCCTCACGGGATCTTACGCACAGAAGTACGGCAAGGTGAGACACACACACATGCACACACACACATGCACACACGTGAATACAAGGTGAGACACACACACATGCACACACATGAGCACACACGCATGCACACACATCAACACACACACATGAGCACACACACATGCACACACGTGAATACAAGGTGAGACACACACACATGCACACACATGAGCACACACACATGCACACACGTGAATACAAGGTGAGACACACACACATGCACACACATCAACACACACACATGCACACACATCAACACACACACATGCACACACGTGAATACAAGGTGAGACACACACACACATGTACACACATGAACACATGCACACACATGAACACACACACATGCACACACATGAACACATCATTAGGTTGACATAGATAGATAGATAGATAGATAGATAGATAGATAGATAGATAGATAGATAGATACTTTTATTCATCCCTGCAGGGGAAATTCAGATATCCAGCAGCAGTGTGTTGTCGACCAACAAGCATTCTCACTGCAATACACTCATAACAACCCTGATGACAACAGTTAATAAAATAAAAAATAGTCACAAAACAAGCTACTATCATTAGTAGTAAATAATTAATACACTTCAAACAGGTCCGTTATGTAGTCTTATGGCGGCTGGACCAAATGACCTCCTGAACCTCTCAGAACTGTTTAAGTGCTAAACTAACAGCTTGCTTTCTCCATGCACAATAACTTTCCTGCACACGTTGAGAACACGGGTCTCAGAGGTGCTTTTCAACACACTCATACACACACATACACACACACACACACACACACACACACACACACACACACACACACACACACTCATATGCACTGAGGGCACACACACACACACAGAGACACAGAGACACACACACACACACACACACACACACACACACACACACACACTCATATGTACTGAGGGCACACACACACACACACACACACACACACACACACTAATATGAACTGAGGGCACACACACAGACA
>NC_063196.1:22607604-22612604 GCF_017589495.1 Alosa alosa
ATGTTTGAATTCTGCAGACTGTGTCTCTGTGTGTGTGTGTGTGTGTGTGTGTGTGTGTGTGTGTTCTGGATTTCACTGCATATCTGGTTGTATGAGAAAAAGAGTAGTTGTAACTGGGGGGCCAGCATTGTGGATCTACTCTTCTGTGACTTAAACTGCCTGCAGGCCTCTTGTGTGATGACCTGCCATCTAGATTGGTCAGTGCTATTGTCATTGTTATTACACACAGTGTGTGTGTGTGTGTGTGTGTGTGTGTGTCTGTGTGTGTGTGTGTGTGTGCATGCGTGTGTGTGTGTGTGTGTGTGTGTGTGTGTGTGTATGTGTGTGTGTGTGTGTGTGTGTGTGTGTAAGTGCACTTTTTAAATTGCACTGTGTATGTGCGATATGGACCCTAGGATATTGAATGGTTTCCATAGAGATGTAAACGACGGTACCATGACTACTGTGTTGAGTCTGGTCGTGTTCTGCTGGGTTCTATGTGGGAGCTTTGGAACAGGAGCACACATAGCATGATGCATGATGTTGGCGTTGGTTCTGCTCATGTTCTGTGTTGCTGTGTTATTGTGCCTCTGTGTTGGTCAGATCTCTTTGTGCCTCTAAGGTGAGTGTTGGAGTCCGGTTCTCTTGGTTCTGTGTCCGGTTCTCTAGGTTCTGTGTCCGGTTCTTTAGGTTCTGTGTTAATGGCGGTCCAGTATGTGTAGGGTTGGACTGGGTTCTGTGCTGAAGATAAGTGTTCTGGTGGGTCCATTGTGGTTCTCTGATTGCAGTCCTGTTCTGGATCTAGTGGGTCCTTTGCGGTTCTCCAATTGCAGTCCTGTTCTGGTTGTTTTTTGCGGTTCTCTAAGTGCAGTCCTGTTCTGGTTTTTGCAGTTCTCCAATTGCAGTCCTGTTCTGGTTGGTTTTTGCGGTTCTCCAATTGCAGTCCTGTTCTGGATCTGGTGGGTCCTATGCGGTTCTCCAATTGCAGTCCTGTTCTGGTTGTTTTTTGCGGTTCTCCAATTGCAGCCCTGTTCTGGTTGTTTTTTGCGGTTCTCCGATTGCAGTCCTGTTCTGGTTGGTTTTTGCGGTTCTCCCCCAGCAGCAAGGTCTGTTTTGGAACTATTCTCGTCCAGCTGAGGCTTTAGCCAATCACAGGCCTACAAGCTGAACATCCCCCCCACCCACCCAAACCCCCCCCCATCACCTATGATGGTTTTTACAGCCGGGCCCCATTTGGCAGGAGCCCCAACACCCCCACACACCCCCACAGCACACACAGGTCTCTCTCTCTCTCTCTCACACACACACACACACGCACACACACCTTTGCCATTATCATTGCATTCATACTCGCGCCACACACATAGTCCCCTTACTAGGTCCAAATCACTAATTACTATCTCTCTACCTTTCCTCCTCTCTATCCTCCTCTCTTTCCTCCTTTCTTTCCTCCTCTCTTTTTCTCCACCTACTGCATCCTCCTCTTTTCCTCCTCCCTTTTCCTCCTCTTTTCCTTCTCTCTTTCCTCTTTGTCTCTAGCACTCTTTCTCTTTTCTGTCTATTTCTTCTTCACTCCATCACGTCTTTGTTTGCCTCTTTTTCTCCTCTTTCCATCACGCTGTCTCAATTCTCACTTCCTTTCACTTTCATTCACTCTTTCCTCTCTCTCCTTCTCTCTCTCCCTCTCTCTTTCTCTCTCTGAAAGGGGGATGTTGATGGGTTGGGACAAGTGTGGCCAGTCTGTCATCATGTGCTTAGATTGGGGGAACATACCAATCCTGGGGGGCAGGGGAGTGGGCTGGTGTGTGTGTGTGTGTGTGTGTGTGTGTGTGTGTGTGGGCCTTAAGTTGGCCTGAAGACCAAGGCTGTTCGGCCACGCCCCAGTGCTTCCCTGACCACAAAAAAATCCCGACATCTACTCTGACTGACCAGGAAGGCAGGTTAAACCAGCGGTCAGAATCATGATTACCTCAGGCAAAGGCTTCCATAACCATAGCTAGGAGTTCTAGGAATGGTGACCAAACCACTGGAATCTGTTTTGGGGTGTGTGTGTGTGTGTGTATGTGTGTTCCTGTGTCTCTCTTCACGGGCCTGTCAAAATTAAGGCCCAAAAATACACTTTACAAAATAACTAGACCAGGAGAGGCTAGACACTACGAGGAGATATTAATGATGATGATGATGATGATAGCAATGGTGTTTTTTTTTGATAGTTTTGGATAATTGGATATTTGTGATGATGACAATGGCAATAATGATGGTTGTAATAGTGGTTGTGATGATGATGATGAGGATGATGATGATGATGATGATGATGTTCCCCTCAGGATCCTCCACTGGCTGTAACGCTGGGTTTGCGGATGGAGGAGATGATCTTCAATCTCGCAGACACTCATCTATTCTTCAACGATCTGGAGGTATACCTCTCCTCCCTCCTCTCTCCCTCCTCTCTGTGCAGTCCTTCTCTTGTCCTCTCTCCCTCATCTCTGTGCAGTCCTTCTCTTGTCCTCTCTCTCTCATCTCTGTGCACTCCTTCTCTCGTCCTCTCTCTCATCTCATCTCTGTGCAGTCCTTCTCCCTCATCTCTGTGCAGTCCTTCTCTTGTCCTCTCTCTCTCATCTCTGTGCAGTCCTTCTCTCGTCCTCTCTCTCTCATCTCTGTGCAGTCCTTCTCTCGTCCTCTCTCTCATCTCTGTGCAGTCCTTCTCTCGTCCTCTCTCATCTCTGTGCAGTCCTTCTCTCATCCTCTCTCCCTCATCTCTGTGCAGTCCTTCTCTCGTTCTCTCTGACCTGACTGACTCCTCTCTTACCCCTAGAGTGTTAAACACATCTACTCTTACTTCTTTTCTATGTTGGCTCAGTTTTAAATTATTCTCTTACCCTCTCTTCATCTCTCTCTCTCTCTCTTCATCTCTCTCTCTCTCTCTCTCTTTTTCTCTCTCCCTCTCTTCATCTCTCTCTCTCTTCTCCATTCCCGTCTTTTTTTTTACCTCTTCTCTGACTCCCGTTCCTTTCCTTGCCTTCCTCTGTGCTCTTTTTTCTCTCATTCCCTCTCTCTTTCTCTGCATTCCCTCTCTCTTTCTCTCATTCCCTCTCTTTCTCTCATTCCCTCTCTCTTTCTCTGCATTCCCTCTCTCTTTCTCTCATTCCCTCTCTCTTTCTCTGCATTCCCTCTCTCTTTCTCTGCATTCCCTCTCTCTTTCTCTGCATTCCCTCTCTCTTTCTCTTATACCAACCCCTTCCTTTCTCACAAAATCTGTCCTTGGGTCATTTCCTGTCCTTCTCATTCTCTTGCTCAGTTCCAGCGTTTGCTGCTAATCATGGGAGCCTTGCGCCATCTGCTGGCTTGTTTGAACTGACAGCAGCTTGCAGCATTTAAAAGCTACTCAACAGTTTCATTCAGTGAAATGAGAATATGGCTTTTGTCCTCCAACATGTTTTAGTATGTTCTGTTTTACAGTCAGAAAGGTCCACATCACACATATATGTAATAAAGCATTCACAGTTGCATTTTAAAGGTCCACATTACACATATATGTAATAAAGCATTCACAGTTGCATTTTAAAGGTCCACATTACACATATATGTAATAAAGCATTCACAGTTGCATTTTAAAGGTCCACATCACACATATATGTAATAAAGCATTCACAGTTGCATTTTAAAGGTCCACATCACACATAAATGTAATAAAGCATTCACTGTTGCATTTTGGTGTAAATCTGTTTTTATCAGGTTTACTTACATATTTTCACCTGTCAGAGTAACAACAGTATGTGTGTCTCTCAGGAATGTGACCAGGTCCACATTGATGACGTGTCGTCAGATGATAATGGTCAAGACCTCAGGTGAGCATGAGCAGCTCTGTCCTTGTCTTGTCCTTACTGCCTATTCCTGTAGTATTCAGGCCTCAGACTCACTTTATAGCACTGTACAGTCTGTCGTCCTTACTGCCCATTACTGTAGTATTCAGGCCTCAGACTCACTTTATAGCACTGTACAGTCTGTCGTCCTTACTGCCCATTACTGTAGTATTCAGGCCTCAGACTCACTTTATAGCACTGTACAGTCTGTCGTCCTTACTGCCCATTACTGTAGTATTCAGGCATCAGACTCACTTTATAGCACTGTACAGTCTGACACAACAGCAATGGTGTTGCACATTTGACTGAAGTTAAATGTCATGACGTTTGTGGAAGCAGAGAGAGTTATTGTCTGATTGTCAATGAGCAGAGAGAGTTATTGTCTGACTGTCAATGCTATTGTTATTAATGGAACAAATAGTAGTAAAGGGAAACTGCAAAGCATTTTTAAATGTTATGTCACGCAATGTCTTGTAGAGACATGATTATAGTTGATTCTTGTTCTGATAAAAAGCTTGCAGTTACGTCCACATACTGCTTACAGTTTTAGCTGTTGGAGTTGATAGCTCACAAAAATGAATTGTTGTTATAAAACAAAATGAATGTAATAACATCTTATAATTCATGAATATTGTTGTAACTGACAAGAATAACAGCTTCTAAAACACGATTATTGTTGTTGTTGACGGTACTTAAATTTTCTAAAACACGATATTGTTGTTATTGACTACTTACAGCTTATAAAACACGATTACTGTTGTTGTTTACAGTTGTTACAGCTTATAAAACATGATTATTGTTGTTGTTGACAGTACTTACAGTTTTGCAACTGATGGCTTCCATGCAGCTGCGACCAGCGCAAGCCTCTGCCTAGCAACGGGCGTTAGGGGCGGAGTCGACTGGATGAGGAAGCTGGCTTTCCGTTACCGGCGAGTAAAGGAGTTGTATACCACATACAAAAACAATGTCGGCGGTAAGCTAATAGGTGCTAACACAAAGTTAAGGCCAAGGGATGCCATGTCATCAACAGTGCTTACATGTTTCAATAAATCCAGATGTAATTACCAGGATGTTTGAGGAAAAGCTGAATGGAAAGAGATGAAGATAACTTACACTGGTTCTTACGGAAACAGCTTTTGCCTGTTTCATGCAATGGGC